>NC_043748.1:6833230-7018230 GCF_902148845.1 Salarias fasciatus | reverse complement strand
GATTGTAGACACCTGTGATGCTAATTAGTGGACACACCTTGGTGTGACATGTCCCATTGGTCACATCATTTTCAGTCTTTTTTGTCCAGGCCTGTTTCTTGAGTTTATTTTTTTTAATAATTCTCTTGAAGCATGGATTGAAACGCAATGTCTGACTTTCATTAGTTACATTTCATAGAATTTATTTCATTATTACTTTCCTCAGATTCAAGTTATTTCTCTGACCGCTGTGAATTTTTCTTTCATTAAACAAAGGGTACCAACAACTTTGTCGACGAGTGTACTTGGGAATTCTGTGAAAATAGAAACCATCAGACTTTCAGGGCAGTCTTTAAAACTTCATACACGGATGAAACAATATGAAGTTACAAGTTAATATACCTGAAGCATCAACACAGTGCAGATTAATGGAGAAATTAATGTTTCATGTTTCTTCTTCAATCATTAAATACAACTGAAGTTCAGATAAACTGTTCAGTTTATTCAGATTACTGAAGGGCGTCTTCTTCTGTTTCCCTCCAACTGCTGATTCAGGCGCCACGTCCATGGTCATAAAATCGTCTCCATCTTCATCTTGTGCCCGATGTTTAACTGATTGAGGTTTAGTCCCTCGTGTGTTTGTTGGGCATTAAAGTTTGGTCAGAATGTGAACGTCGATGAGCCCTCAAAAAGAATTTTTACAGTTTATGGAGGAAAGAACATGTTTCACAGTTATCTTAACAAATTATGACTGCTGTTTATCAAATGTATATTATTGTGTTTACGTATCTCAAGCTTTTCTCAAACCCTCTCTTTCTCTATTTATGTCCTTTACTTTTTTTACCAGTGCTGACAAGAGCTTTAAAACTATAAATGGGATTATTTGAAGGTGCTCCAGATTCTGACATGAGGCTCTCCGCTCTGTTCCAAGCTGCTTGAGGCCGAAAGATGAACCGACGTGTGTGTGTGTGTGTCTGTGTGTGTGTGTGTGTGTGTGTGTGTGTGTGTGTGTGTGTGTGTGTGTGTGTGTGTATGTGTGTGTGTGTGTGTGTGTGTGCTGCACATATGCGAGCTGACAGAAATGACAAATTGTGAATAAATAGCACAAATGAGACGTCCAACAGACATATGTGCAGTCTCTGTGTAGCTATTAGTTACAGACCTTCAGGAAACACATTTATTTGGTTTCAAGTTTTTTTTTTTTCCTTTCTTTTTAATGTCTCATTGTGTGTTCAGCTTAAAGGCTCCGGGTGCATCGGACTGTAAAAAAAAACTGCTGCAACTTAATAAAAGTTTGGTTGTTATTTGAATTGCGAGCACCGCTTCTGGGATGAATTTACAGAGCTGCACCGAATTAAAAGCTTATGAGTATTATGGATTCACAACAAGCGTATTCGTTCTTCAGCTGTTTACGCAGAGAAATGAGCCACTACACCTACTCCGCCAGCGTTTTTTTTTTTAATTATTAGTCATTAATTGTATGTGTAGGTGGGTGATTTCAAACTTTTTTGCTCTCATGACTGTGACTGCATGGTAACTGCTGTAATTATTCCACAGCGCTCTGCTGCGTAATCAGTCTGCAGAAATACAAAACTGAAAATAATGCTAATGAGTCCTGCTCCTTTTATCAGGCTGTCAACAAAACAGTCACAAATCATCTGCGCGTTCACAATTCCCCCTTTATCTTCATTTTGCTTTTAATTTCCTGCGCGGCCCATCGGTTTGCCATCTGATCTCCGCCGGGCTCTGAAGCTCATCCCCGCGTCACTGTGCGGCTTCTGATGTTGCAGATGGGGCCCCGCTGAGCGAGCTGTCCTGGCCCTCGTCCCTGGCCGTCGTCGCCGTCTCCTTCTCCGGCCTTTTCACCTTCGTCTTCCTCATGCTGGCCTGCCTCTGCTGCAAGAAGGGAGACATCGGCTTCAAGGTGAGCTCCCGGCTGGACCTGGATCAGCACAGGGCGCAGGTTACAGGAAGGAAAGAGGATCTGGGTTTCATGTTCATGTGATATTTATTGAACAAAGGTCAAAAGCACACTAAGACAAACTGAGAAAAAATTAACCGAACCAGACTTCAGAGGATTAATGGTGTTGTGTCCATCCATCCGTCTTCTGCCTGCCCTTTAAGGGGGTGCTGGGTGAGGATTCTAGCTGACAACAGGAAACAGGTTACACCCTGGAAAGGTCACACTGATATTCACATTTACAGGCAACTTAGAATCACCAGTTAACTGGAAGTCAGCGATTTTGTAGCTCCTTGCTAGTTTGAAATTAATTCCTTTTTGACTTCTGGATGTTTGATTTATTACTTCATTTTTCAAAATACTAATGTGCACATTTCAGTATTCAGTACTAAAGGGAGAGAAGCTCTGTGTTTTTGATGAAGACCTCCATCACAGCTTATGGTCTAATAAGCAAGATCCTAACAGAAGGAGCTGCGTTAGACTTCATCAATACAAAAACCCGGATCAAAGATCACTCATGTAGTCATATTTGTGTGTTTTGCATTTGAATTAAATTCATGCGCTCAGGTAGTTTGTTTCTAATGTCTTCAGGGTAGCGTCCCATGATTTTCAGTTCAGCCAGTTGAGAAGATCTTTGCTTCCTGAAGACGTGCTTGGAGCTTCACTAACTAACCTTTCTGGCCTGGGACGCATAAATTACATGCCCGGCTGAAAAGCAGCACGTTATGCAAATCATCTTGGCCACAAGATAAATGGAAAGCTCATTTTACCAGTCTATTGATTAGAGAGTTGGTTGGGGAGCTGCAAAAAATTAGATATTCCAGCAGAGACTTGGGGAGCTGAGAGGATTTTTCATCTTTGTAATGAAAATCAATGAGAAGGGCCTGCGATGGGAGGGAAATGCTGCTTGGATAAAAGTGTCCTAGCAGAGGAAAATGCCTTAAACAACTGCTGGGGTTTTACTTTGTGCATTTATGTGACCGGGTCTGTCGAGTCAGATGCCTGATGTGAAATTCCACATGCTGTATATGAGGATGTGCTAAGAAACAACCCACTGCTGTCCTCATAGTTTATGTATTACAGCGGTTAATATATTCCAATCTGAAGGCTATAAAGTTCTCAAATCTCTATCTTGTCCTTTTTACATCAGCTGCAAACTTCACAAAACGCTGAGACGGTTCCACTATTTATCCCCGTCTTTGGCAGCCGCTCGTCGCTCAGCAGCTCATTTGTGAAGTGTGCAGTCGTGCGGGACTCTCGGATCGCGCCGCTGCACCGTCCAAAAAAGCTTCATTATTCGTCTCCGACGCCGGCGTTCCTGCCGGAGCGTGTAGCGCGGGGCCGGGCATTAAGTGCTTTCTAAACTGAGGGCACTCTGGGGAGCCGCGCGGCGCTGACTCACAGCCAGGTGCTCGCTTTCACACTCCACTCGGAGGAGAGTGGCAGATGGCTCTCCTGAAGGAGAAACACACATTCCTATGTACACAGGCTACTGTTTAATGACACACCAACACACACACACACACACACACATACTGAGCCATTTATATAGTCCTTATTATTGTTATTTCCTACCTGCAGCTCATTATCTTGCCATCGTGCGTTCTTCATTTTTTTACAGTTTGACTTTCTTTTTCCTCTGCTGGGGCTGAAAGCAGGTGCAGGCTTGTTATGGGTAACAGTTCGTTAGCTCTGGAATGGATGGACAAGTGGATTCTGGTTCTGTGTTTGTAAAAAAAAAAAAGAGCTCTACGCAGCCTCTGAGCTGGCCAACAAGATTGATTTGAATTATTGAAGGATGTTGCTACATGTGGTGAAACTCAGTTGGGGAAGCATCAAGAAAGACTTTGGACTGGAGCGCGGTTTTCTGGTCCCGGGAGACCCCCCCGCTCCTGCATATTTCAGGTGTTTCGCCAACACACACGATATAAATGAACGGCCTGCCATCCAAGTTCAGCGTAAGCTTTATAAGGAATCACAGAACAGCCTCACGGTCGGAACATGTTGAAAAAAATGTGTTTTTAAAGGTCTCACATGAGCTAAAGAAGCTATTATTGTATCTTATCTAATAACAGTGTTCTGTTAAATGTGTTTGGCTATTTCACTATATATTCACTAGTTATGTTTTTTCAATACTCTACTATAAACAGAAATAATGCCTACTGGTGAGTGTATAGATGAAGCCAATTCAGAAGTAGAAAAGAATAAAAGACAATCTAAATGACAATGCAAGAGTTTTCTAATTCCGAAAATCAGCTTTCATCCGACTTTACTGCGAAAGAAGCTGGTGTAATTCACACGTCTTACCTTTTTGGACTGAGATAAGCTTCTTTTATGTACACTGTGGGGAGGTTGGAAGCAGCGTGGAGAGGCAGACCACAATGGGCAGGGAGCAAGGACACTGCAGTAGATTGGGACTTAAAGCGGATGAAGCAGGGATAAAGCAGACAGGATGGAGCGGAGGGTGTGGGATATTGAGTATGGAGAGCAGAAAGAGAGAGAGGGTCACTATCTTGCCCCCCCCTCTCTCAGCAGCAGTGGTGTTGTGCAGGAGGGGGTGACTCTGCGGTTAAGGGACCTGAGTTTTCTTCAGCTCAGCTCATTATTGCTCCCACTCTTCCTCCTAACGCTCTGCAGACACTTAACCTTTAGATTGTAAATGTTATTTCCAGTTGTTTCTTTTACAGTTCACAATAGAGAATGTAACTCTGGAAAACAGATCTCCACTTCTGGGCTAAATGAAGGATTTAAACGGAAAATATAAAAATGCAGAATGAATTAAAAATGTTATTATGTACAATAAGGAATAAACACACGCAGTAAACAGAAGACGTCCACAGTGGTGTAATGAAAAACATTTAGAGAGTGAATAAATAGTTATATATGTGAAGACCTGTTTAAGAGAGTGTTTGAATGAGGCTGACAGAGAGGCATTGTGGAGACGGTTTGAATGCTGCGCATTAGCGTGATCCCCCGCAGTGTCTTCGCAGTGACCCACACAATGCACCCCACAATCTACATGACTTATGTATCTGGGTAGGTGGAAGCGCTCGGTCGCCTTCACAGTCCAACCATTGTCTCCCACGATCTCGGCGGAGGGACGGCTGTGAGCGGATGACTAATCGCGGCGCGTTTTCTTTTTTGCACCAGGAGTTCGAAAACACCGAGGGAGAGGAGTACCAGGCGGATCTCTCCGCCCTGGCCTCGCCGTCCTCCCAGAATGGCCCCGAGGTTTATATCCTTCCCCTCACCGAGGTCTCCCTGCCCGTCTCCAAACAGCCCGGCAGATCCAGTAAGAAAACACACAGACGTCTCAGCAACACTCTCACTGTTTGTCTTGTTTGTTTGTTTCTACTTCTCAACAAAAAAAAAAAAGACACACCTGTGCATTGTGTGAGGTATTTCTAAATAGCCCTACTTCAATTGTTGATTTATTCCCCACAAAATCCAGATGTTGCTTATCTATGTGTTGATCTCGGTAAGCCACATCCTGAGCGTTCAGAGCCTCACCCTGCATGACTCACTGGCTGTCTGCGCCGCGCTCAGCCAGAAGGGAGCCCGGTTGCCGCTCAGCATCCCAGGATGTGAGCGCCGGCCACGATTGGATGCAGCAGCCTCAGGCTCTCGGCCAATCGCTACCCTCGCCTCCGTCCCCCTTAGCTACCGCTGCATGATTGGTCCAGGTGTTGCAGGGCGAGGAATGGATGAATGGTGAGCAGAGCGATTGTGGACGAAGGAAAGGATCTTCTCTTCACTGAACCAGAAGGAAAATGCTCTGTGACTCGTTCTTCTCCCTCTAAAGAGAGTTAAACATGTGCTGCGTCTGGAATCGCTGTAGTGCTGGAATGCATTTCACAGACGCGTCTGCTGAACAAACACTGTTATTCCATTGTTTGCATGCTATGAAAAAGATGAACGCCATAAGAGAGGTCTGTATTTTATTGCTTTGACATCAGTCAGATAAAGGTTAAGTGAATCTGCTGTTTTATAGCCAGACGTAGTCACTGAAAAATCCTTGCATGCATGTGAACGCCATGCACGTCACGAATGATCCACCCCCTCACTGAACTGCACCCAACAAATAAAAGAGCTGTGTAACTACAACTGCAGGAAGAAAAAAACAAAAAAAAAACAATTGTATACTTTATGCACATACCATGAATGGTGTTTTCTATATGAACCAAGCATCGATTATACCTCACTATGAACACACAGCACAATGTCTGCCATTGATCTGACTGTCCTGTTTATCCACTTGTGGCTCTAATCTTTTATGCAGGAGGTCATTTAAAGCATTTAAACCCACCACAGAGCGCTGAAGCATCAGTGAGTGTGTGTGCTTCATTCCACGGTCCCACCGATCCTGCACCCTACCATGCTCCCTGGGAATGCCTTTAGTAGGACAGGAATGCACACTCACGCTCACACATTCCACATTTGGTATAATACCACTTCTTAATTTCTCCCTCTCTGCTTCTGGCTCGGAGGCTGAAGCTCAGGGTGGAAAAGTGTGGGTCTGTCCAGCGTTCCAGTGGAGAATGGACTTGTTGTGTGTCTTCTTTTGCGTGTTTCTGAGTGTGTGTGTTTGGTGCGCTGTGTACCAGGAGACTCTGCGTGAGCGTGCGAGTGAGCGAGGCAGACAATGGCCCCGTTCTCGGCCGGCTGTGCAGTGGGGGAGCATAAGGCCGGGCCCAAACGTCCATGGAACGCACCCGTGGAGGACTGGCATTATGGGCAGAATACAGTGAAGGGTCTGTGACGGGATGAGGAGAGACAGGGGAAGGGTGGTGGCATGCACCAGGACCTAAGAGCAGGGGGGAGGGGGGCTGAGATAGTGAGTGAGTGTGTATGACAGAGGTCTTTTTTGCATCGGACAGAGCAGTGTTTGTGTCATGTTTGGCTGAGGAATGCTGCTGTCCTGGGTGACAGGGGGGCATTATGCGGACCTTATGTCACTACTGGGTGTCTTGGAGCCGGCGCGTCAGACGCCACACTACCAACATGTGTGACGGTCGCTCCAGGCGTGATACATGACCGGAGAGTCTCAGCGTCCCACAGCAGAACGGTCCCGGGACTCCTGCGCGGATCCATCGGCTCGACGACTCCGACTTCTCTGCGCTCTGTAGGTTGAAGTTTGTGTAGGAACCGAGGACGGCGGCGCTCGGTGGACAGCTGGAGGGATCCAGACAGGGACAGTATGTGTGTTTGTGTATGTCCCAGTTGGAGGATGAGCTCGTTGGAGAAGGGGAGAGGCGGCATGGGGAGCTTGTTCAGCTGTGCGAGGGCTCGGAGGGTTAAATCCTGCCGAGGCTCTCTCACACACACACTGCGACCGTGGGCTCTTTCCCACAGACACACAATGAGGCTGAGGCGCCCGGGGCTGGAGCCACGGGTCCTCGGTTCTCACACTCTGAGCGAGCGCCTCGCCGCTGCCGGGATCTCTGAGTCAGTCCCTGTCACGGTGCTCAGAGTGGCTGGCCGCTCCGCTGCCCCATCAGCATCATCAGCATCATCATCCTCTCCATCGTCATCAACATCAAAATCTCAGTTGATTAATCATGAAGATCCAAGGAGGTATTTCATCCTGATGAGTTTCCATCGTGATGTTTTTGTGTGGTGGCAGTATTGTTTTTGCCTTGTTGGCAAAGTGGGATGTCTTTCAACAGGGAAGAAAGTTTGGACCTAATTGCCTTTATGTAATATTGTCTCAAGAGTCTACGAAAGTATTTATTGACTCACATGGGCTTGCTTTTGTTGTGTTCGAAACAAGCACTGTTTAACCTTCCTTTATTTCCTCTTTTGGTTACTTTGCAAACTTCATTAAAAAGGTCTATTTTTCTCTTTGACATTCATTCAGAAACACAGAAATCCGGTGTAAGAGTGTTCTCCTGTGTTCGGTCTCTTCCAGTTCAGCTGCTGAAATCTTCGGACCTTGGCCGCCATAGCCTGCTGTATCTAAAGGAGATTGGACATGGCTGGTTTGGCAAGGTAAAAACATGGTCATTTTTTTCTTTTGAAAACACAGGCAGTTTTTTGGGGGGTCCACCAGCTGTGCACTCATTACCAACTGGCTTAAAGGGCATCTGTCATGAGTGTATGAGCTGTTCTCTGGAATGCTTTTTACTCCATGAGGAATCTGAGCGTAATGGAAGGATGATCTCACTCCTGCGAGGCCGATCTGTGGCGCTTGTGTCAGGGTGTTGGAAAGAGTTGGTTTTTCACAGTTACAGCAGATTCTTTACAATTTACTGTTCAGCTCATTCTTATGTAATGTTTACTGGACTCCTATTTCTATACGTCTGCATGCAGACTGCATATTAATGGTATTTGCAGTAAATTTCAGCCTTTTCGGCCTCTGTATCTCAGGTTCTGCTGGGCGAGGTCAACGCGGGCCTCAGCACCACCCAGGTGGTGGTGAAAGAGCTGAAGGCAAGCGCCAGTGTCCAGGATCAGATGCAGTTCCTCGAGGAGGTCCAGCCATACCGGTAAGAAATGTCCAGGTTGCATTCAGTCAGTGCTACACTGTGACACAGGAGGACATATCAGCCCTTCTCTCCGCTGTCTTTTGCATGTATTCATACCTGCTTGGATGCTGCTGCTCTTGCAGGACTCTCCAGCACCCTGCCCTCCTGCAGTGCTTGGCACAGTGTTCAGAAGTCACTCCGTATCTGCTGGTCATGGAGTTTTGCCCTTTGGTAAGGCAGAATGTTTATTTTTTTCTATAAACTGAAATACTTTTAAACTTGTTCTCATGATTAAAGCAGCATATATGATCGTTTCTTTCCCTGTTGTCTCCCAGGGTGATTTGAAAAGTTACTTTCGTACTTGTCGGCTGGCTGACTCTGAGACTCCCGACCCTCTGATCCTGCAGAGGATGGCGTGCGACATCGCCTCAGGCCTCCTGCACCTCCACAAGTACAATTTCATCCACAAGTACGTTACATCCGTCCTGCTCTCCCCACCTTCACCAGCCTGGCTGAATGTTTGATGCACAAAGGAGGAAGGATCCAGAAAGGTCTGTGTGCCCTCTGCTGGCCTCTCCCTGCAACAACATCCTGGTGCTGCCTGAGTAGTTGTTGCAAACTCCAGCATCAGTGATTTTGTTGCGGGGGGCGAGCCCTTCTCGCTCGGTCTCGCCACCAGTCATTGCCCGGCATAAAGGGTCATTGTTTGTGCAGAAAGAGAAATTAAACTCTCATAGCAGCACTTGCCTTTACATGGTCAGAGGAAACAATCCACATTGCAATGCATCTTAAGATGAAGATGAAGCATTAAACTGCCCTTATATGAAGAAACATTACATTAAATTGCCACAACAATAACAGTATAATGTTGAATAAAATTCATTTGAATATACAGTAGAAGATCAATGCATGAGCGGGCACAGTAGTGCAACTGTTCTAAAAGCTTTATCTCTTTGTTGTCATTTTTCCCAAAAGTGACCTGGCCTTGAGAAACTGTATGCTAACCTCAGACATGACGGTTAAGATCGGAGACTATGGGCTTTCTCACAGCCGCTACAAGGTCAGTCCTCCAATAATGATATCAAGACATTGCTTTTCAGGAGTGTTAACCTTAGGAGTTCTCAAAAAAGTTTTTTGGTTTTTTTTTGTGACTGCAGGATGATTATTATATTACACAAGACCAGATATGGGTGCCGCTGCGCTGGATCGCACCTGAACTGATAGACGAGGTCCACGGAAACCTGCTGGTGGTCGACCAAACCAAAAGCAGCAACATATGGTGAGACAGTCAAAACAAGAGTCACCAGAAATGGTGTTGTTTTTATCAAGAAACCCCTACTTTACAAATATTAAACAACTGGTTTTACTTTGTTTTGTGCAAAGATAGATGTAAGAATCTGCTATCTTCTGTATGAAGCAGCGTTATCCTGTGTTCTGATCTGTTCCAGGTCGTTAGGAGTGACTATGTGGGAGCTGTTTGAGCTGGGAAACCAGCCGTACAGACACTACTCGGACAGACAGGTGTTGACGTATGCTGTGAAGGAACAGCAGCTCAAGCTCCCCAAACCGCAGCTCCAGTTCCCGCTGGCTGACCGCTGGTGAGACAAGCCCACTTGCTCACACACAAAATACATTGTGCACCTAAATGCATCCTGATGCGTAAACATCTTTGAATTTTTAATGATGGATTTGTAACTATTCTGTGTGTAATGTTTTTTCTTTTTTTTAAACCTTTTTTGGCCTCTGCTGGTGCAGCATCACCCTGGAGAAAAAAAGTAATTTGTTGCTAGAGAGGGCAGATGATCAATACTGCTCCTATTCTTTATGATCCCCTTGTAGTCCGCTACAGCTGAATCACCTCATTCATCTTCGCTGGGAAAGGCTCGCCAAATGTTTTCTTTTTTTCTTCCCAATAGATGGATTTTTGGTAAATTAAACATGTTCAATAAAACCCATGTACACCAAGGAGAATGTGTGTGTAGAAAAGTGAAAAAAGCACCTCATCAGTACCTTTATCAGTATTGTATATCGTACTACGTGCTGTATTACATAAATGCTAGGTCTTTCTTCAAAGTGCTGACTGAGTTCTCTGTATGCTGGCTTGTGGTTCAGTACAATTAATTTTTAAACCCCTGCCTATCAATCTCTTCGCTCATTAATAAAACATGTTCTTAAGGTAGTGGACCATTCTCTTTGGTCATAAAGAGAGAGTTATTCAGGTATATCTTCTCCCCTCTTCTTTCTGTGCAGGTATGAAGTGATGCAGTTCTGCTGGTTGCAGCCAGAGCTGAGACCCAGCAGCGAGGAAGTCCACCTTCTGGTCACGTACTTATGCGCTAAAGGCTCCAGCGAAGCTGAGGAAGACTTCGAGCAGCGCTGGAACACCTTGAGACCCAATTTGCTGGGCAGCACTTCCCACACAGCCACATCCACGGCCATCGTCCTCACCCCCACATCTGCCTCTGCTGATGTCCCCGTTTCAGACCAATCCCAGGCAGCGGAGCTGGCCTCCTCTGCCTCCTCCTCCTTCCCTCTCCTGGAGCACTTCTCTGACAGCTTCCACTCCGACACCGGAGACGACCTGCTGACGGTCACAGAGACCAGCCACGGTCTCAACTTTGAGTACAAGTGGGAGCAGGCTCGAGCCGAACAGCCTTACTGCGCCTCCTCCACCAGCGGGCCGCTTGGTCAGGGAAACCCATATTACCAGGATTATTACTACTCGAGCAAAGGAAGCAGCTCAGGAGGCTGCAAGACTGACAGCCTGACCTCCAGCATGTCCCCGTCCTATTACGAACCCGAACACCCGGGCGTGGTCCCGGTGTTGAGTGCACACAGCCCATCGGTCAGCAGTGAGTACTACATTCGCATAGAGGAACCAGTAGAGTGTAACATTAACTTGGATGACAGTATTGTGGACTACAGTCCCGGACTGGAAGCCAGCAACAGCAGGTTGTCCTCTGAGAGTCGAACTGGCGTGTCGCAACCCAGTGCTTATTGGTCGACTGCTAACCATACCAAATCCCCTGCCTATGACTCTGACTCAAGTCCCACTATCCAGCTAACCATGGAGACACTGAAAAGAGATGCAGCCAGCACCAGTCCTGTAAAGCTAATCCACACCCCCAGTTGCCCCTCATCCAATCACAAAGACTCGATCTACTGTGGGCAGTCGATCGCACTCAAGACATGCCACCAAGCCCATCTGTCTGAACTCGAAACGTCGCCAGAAACCGTATCAAACCTCCATCCTGAGGCGTGGCTGGAAAATCCTCGCAGTTTGTCACAAGCAGTCAGCAGCCCCAGCTTAGGGTTCTGCGACCCATACCTTGAAGCAAGCACAGGTCGCAGCACGGTTAATGAAAGCTGTCACACTGTTGTAGGTCCCTTCAAAAAGACTCTTCCTGTTCTTAATCAGATTGCCATCGATGTAGGCACAGACGAAGGCCTGCTGCTGGGTCAGAGGCAAACTGGAGATGGCGAGACGGAGGAGTTCTCTGAGGGCGAGGCCACCAACTGGATCTCAAACCGCTCGGCAAACAACAATAGCCTGAGTTTTGACGGCAGGCATACAGGCAGTGGACAGGACGGCTATCTAGACATTCAGTATGCTGCTCAGTCCAACACGACTGAAGCGTGGTCTCTCACCAAGGCCACCACCAAAACCTTCCACAGTTTCAGGCCTGGTAGCAACTCCAAGGAAGGGGAAGACTCGGGTTGTAATGCCATGTGCAATCCCACCTCTGAATTAGGCTCATACATTCACCTGTGCCACAAAGAAAGCGGAGAAGCTGCTACTCAAGTTTCAGAGGACATGGCTGTTGGTGATGAGCAAAGCACAGATCCTGTCACTGGTGGCTCAGCAAGAAATACCAAAGGTAAAGAGAGTGAAAAACTTGTAATGCAACCATTCCTGAATGCAGAGAGACTGTATTCTGAGGTGACACCTGAATCAGGCTATGTAAAAGGTCTCAAAGAGCCCCCGACTGACCAAGTAGGAGCCTTGTCAGATAAACTGAGAGGTAACAACTGGGACAGAGTTTCAGCAGGTTTCCCTTTTGATTTGAGCACCAATAAGCTAAAATATGCAGAACCCTCGCAGAGCAGCAAAGCGATGGAGACTGGGGTAGGGGTTCGAAGCTCCAGCACTTGCCTGGTTGAGCTTGGCGACTACAGTGAGGATGATGAAGACGACATGACAGATATCACATCAGGCATCTTCGCCGACTTCAACCTCGACTACGCCGAGGTAGAGGAGGAAGAACTCAGCCCCCAGAAGAATCCAGTGGAAAATAACGACCCCATAGATGGCATTAACCTATCGTCATCAATGTCAAGTTCCTGTGACCAGGCCTTCAGTCCTGATCCCTTCAACACGCCAATCCTCCCCAAATCTCTGGATAGCGGTTATGACACAGAGAACAATGAATCACCAGAATTCCTCTTCAAAGAGCTTGGGGATCCCCTTGGTGGAGAGAGAAGCCCGAGGCTTGGAGGAGACTCTGAACTTGTGCTTCAAGTGGGTTTAGGGCAAGCTGTGTGCACTTCCACGAGCAGCTCGGAGTACCAGCTGAAGGGTCTGACTGACAAAAATCCATACAGAGACTCGGCCTATTTTTCTGACTATGATGCTGAAAATGACAGAAGTCCTCAAGAGGAAAACAGTAAGTTCTTTGTGGGTCCAGCCAGCCGTTACTACCCTACTGAGAAGCCGAGGTCCATCGGAGAGTATGATTCTGCAAAAAGGCATTCAAACAACGAGGAACCTTTCACAAATCGGAGACACAATGAAAGCTGTGTTTTGGTCAACATCTCCGAGGCCGCTGGCAGTTCACCCAGCTCTTTTGTGATGCCTGGGCTGTCCATGCTGTCACCGTTTCCTCCACAGATGGGTGGGTGTCTGACCAAAGAGTCTGCCCCGGCAGACGATGACCTCGGGTTGGAGACGGAGCACTCGGGCGACGAGCCGCCCTCAGAGCTCAGCTCCTCCATCGGGTCTGATCCGTCCTCCACCGTGCAGGAGGCCTCAGCCAACCATGAGGAGGGGAGCAGGAAAGAAGACGACTGCTCCTCTGTTCAGTCTTTGCATTCTGAATCCACAATAAGTGATTACAGAGATGAGCCACCCAGAGAAAATGAAAACTGTGACGGATCCACAGAGGAGGAGGAGCTGCCCGAATTCAGTATCGTTAAAGAAGAGTCAGAGGAGAGAACAGAGAGCGCACGGATAAACGAAGAAGATTTTGAGGATATAGATGCGGAGGAATGTGACTCACAAGACAGTTTATGTGAGGAATCCAACGGTCCCCTCGATCTGTCCACTTCCTCGTCTTTGTTGGAGCTTTGTGGAGAAGACGTCAGAGCTCCGCTGGAGGAGGCCGAGGATGAAGACGACTCCGATGACAGCGAGTCTGATGAAGAGCTGAGGACCTACAACATCCAAGACGAAGACAGCGAGGAGAGCGAGGAGGACTTCACCACAGTGCCAGTCGTGGTGAGTGACTGCAGCCGGGCCAGACACCTCCGTAGCCTTCTGAAGATGCCGACCCTGCTCACCCAGTCCTTTTGTGACGAGTTGGAGAGGAAGAAGAAAGCCGTGTCCTTTTTCGACGATGTTACAGTGTTCCTGTTTGATCAGGTACGTTGTCACAGTTCTCAGTACCGAGACGGCCAGTGTCAAGGATGAATATGGTGTAATTTGGTTTATGATTTCCAGGAGAGTCCCACAGGGGAGCTGGCAGATTATGCCTTCTCCACAGAAGCAGAACCCAACGAACAAGAATCTTTAGAAGACAAAGCATCTGATCACCAGCAGCAACGCGACCCTGAACTCCAAGCTCAGCCCTGTGAAACGAGCTCTGCTTCTGAGGAAACAGAGAGAAACGACCTGGAGGAAGGTGAGGACACAGCTGCAGACCGCGACCAGACCTCATTTACCTTAGCGTGGTCACAACAGAAGTGATAACAACTATCTGTCTACACTCAGGTGGGACTTATGAATGGGAAGATGACCTTACTTTTGAGAATAAGACATGCTCACCAGACATCATCCCCGAGCCGGCATCTCCACCCGCTGAGCCCAACAGCCCCGAGTCTCCCAAACCCACTACTGTAGCACTTAATCGGTTTATGGTCTCAAGATTCTCGATCACACACGTTTCCGACTCCCACGTGGGCTCAGCAACAGGTTGGTGAACACAATATTCAAAATCTGCACGACAACTTTTACACTGCTATAAAAAAAGTATCGCAAGAGTAGATGAATTTGTTTTCTCTTGTGTCCGACAGGGAACAGGGAAGATAACCCAGGAGAATGAGCGTCCTCCGGCTGTGACCAGGAGACGTGGATCCCTGGTCCTTTACAACACAGAAAAGCAGCATTATTATATCTAGATGTTTTACAGAGTTTTATTTTTTATCAACGTTATGGGCATCTGATCCTGGTGACCCTTTATGAGACAGTGCCTCATATTGTAGTGAAATACCCTGAATGATTTGCACACTTGTCTTGTTTTTTCTTTTCTTTTTTCCCCCCCCCCACACAGAAGGAGCAATAGTTGCAGGGATGGCACCTTGATTGTTACAACCTACGAAAGTGGAGACTATATCAGATCATACTGTTTGCAGAAGTAGGGAGCTTATTTTTCAACGTGCAGTATACATACACCAAAAACATATTTGCTCAATGCAGTCTCGATTTCTTTGGTGACCTTGCAGGATTCCTTTTTTTTATTTTAAATATAATAAAATTTTAAAAAAAAACACAAAAAAAAACCAAGCAAAAATGTGAAACGACAGGCTTCATGGCTGCTCCTCTCATTGGCTGCCTTCATCCATCTGCTTTTTATTGAACTGGCATTTTCTGGTAACTTGCGACTGTTACAGCTCTGATTGCTGGGGACAGAAAACATAGCGTAAGTTGTCTGTTAGGTATGAAACTGCAGTGGATTTCCAAAATGACTAATAAAAAAAAAACAAAGATTCTTTAGCAGTCGTCACAGGTGGTGAAGGTGAAAGTGTCTAAATTTAATTTGGCCATTTGTCCAAGTTGGGTTTATTGTGGGACTCTGGAATTCAATGTGCTGTTAGTGGAAGCATATTATGGGAAATCAGGGTTTTTCCACTACCTAATAACCACCACGACTTACTCTGGTTAGCTTGCAGTACATGTCTATGGTTACCAAATCCGAAGCACTTTGTTAAAGCCTCTGTTGCTCCTCATCTCTTCCTCCTGGAATGAAAAAGCTCAACATGTGAGACCCTCTGTGTGCAGAGAGAGATCTGCTCTTTTCTGTGGCACGTTTTCTTTAATCTCCGTTCCATCAGCAAGAGTGAAAGTTTCAACACACGCCAGTGGTTGTCAGTGTCAACATGCCAATCATCAATGTTGAATGTCAGTCCTCATCTTTATGCATCTTTTTCTACATGTATGTATTTTGTCCATCGTCAGATTAGCAATGTATCTAAGACATTCGTGCTGAATGACCGGGTTCAAGATGTATGAAAACCACCTTCAGAGTAGGACATATTTGACATAATGTATGAATCTTATATCAACACGTAGCTGGTAGCTTGACTTGAATTTGGATTACTACTGCTGTATCGACGGCTCCCTCCCCCTCTCGATCCTTCTGTAGCTCCAAGTGCCAATTCCGTTTCCTCTCACCTTGCCTTTTAAGTTCTGCAAGACGAGAAGACACTGCTAGTATTTTTCTACAAGCATTTAAAAAAAAAAAAAACACGACGCAGTCCAGGATGAAAGTCTCTCAAATTTGCCAAAGAGATGTTCCCCGAGCCTATTGGCTAAAAATGGCAGATGCCTTTGGAGAAGGTGAGGCGGGTTGTTCGATGCACCGGTAGTAACATCATTGCTGTTTTCATTCATTCCTCACTCATGGCTGTTGTACTATCCCAAATAAATCCAGATACTTTTTTTTTTCCCCTTCTCGCGCGTTGTATATTTATCCCCGGCTCCAAAAAGTACAACTTCCTTCAAAAATAAATGGACAAACAAGAAAATATGACACACAAAACAACACAAAAAAGACATGGAGTGTGTGCCCATTGAGGTTTATTTCTGGACAAGATAATTTATATGCACTCTCTGTACAGTACAGATATATTACAAACAGGGACAAAAGGTGAGAAACAAGACAAAATGAGAGCAATATAAAAGTAAAAAATGATTCTGAAAATTGATGCCCAAATGAGTAATGCAATAAAAGCGGTGATCATTTAACTCAGCGGAAGGTCCTCATCCACACAAGATGACTTTTCACGATGAAATAACTGGATTAATGCAGCTTCAGAGGCGTTTCAGCTCATTCGTGCAACCGGCTATCCCAACACTGTCTTCTCACCTCGTTCTGCCTCCGATCTACAGTCGTCTTTCAGATGAATGGGCTTTATAATACTGAGAATTAATGATCCAGAGATATGATAATACTGTACCTTATCTGATAAGCTACTACTCCCTCAAAGCTACATGATGGAAAGAAAAAAAAAAAAGACTGATTGTGTAAAGTAATGTATTTCATCTCTTGGCTATCGCCTGGCAGGTTTTACTCAAACTCAAAGTGAAGGAAAGAGCAACAATTCAAACATGATTTCATCTTGTTCTGTGGAAGTGCAGCGGTAGTGAAGCTTGCTGGAAAAACAACAAAATAAAAGAAAAAAAAAATCCCCTCAGGATTTTCAATGAAATATAAAATACAGCTGTGATGCATTTTCCCTCAAACCAGTTTACAGACCAACAGAAACAATGCTGGAAGCATCCGACTTAAAAAAAAAAAAAAAAAAAAAAAAAAAAACAGACATTGAAGGCACAGTTCCCACACTGGAAAAAAAAATATGGGGTGTACTGTATAACAACTAGTAAATATAAGGTTCTACATCGGTTCAAAAAAAAAAAAAAAAAAAAAGCTGAATTAAAGTTTACTCACCAAATGTCCGGCTCTAGCTAAGTGTGGCAGGAGTCGATCTACGCTTAGCCGTCAGCTCATTTTACCCAGCATGCACTGAAAACTGGCACCGGCCGGCCTACTTCACCCACCATCATCTCCCAAATCCAAGTTTACAAGTGTTAAAGAGAACAAAGTCACCCCACAACAGAAGTGCAGATAAATAATAACATAGTGGCATAACTAGTAAATAACATCTTAGCCATACCTTATCTGTTTCTAAATAACTAATACAAGCTATTGTCAAACTTGCTCTTGAATGTTCAGCTTGATACATTCATTGTTGGTGAAAGCATTTACATAACATTACCGGGAGACTCTCCAGTGAATCTCCACAGCAAAGTAAATCAATTCTTAGTGGTATAATTGTGCTCCTCGAGGGAACTGTTCCCCCCCCAGTCACACTTCTGGGCCCTTCCTTGCTAACATTATGCATTTGAAACATACTAATGAAAGTCAATTTTTGCCTCCCATTATGAAAAAAAGGGCCCACGAGTGGAAAAAAAGGGGATTTCAGGCTGCTAGTAGAAGATAGGTGTAGATCGGTCGTCAGTGAAGGTGGGCCGGAGGTAGACCTCCAGGGAGTGGTCACTGCGGGGAGAGGAGGGGGGCGAGACAAGGAACATTCATAGTTAGCGTTTAGCATCGAACAAGACTGAGACGCACACGGTCAATAACGCAACCGGCACTCAGACAAATCTCATCATGAGCAGAAAGCAGCGGCACCATGAGGGTCGGTAAGCATGTGATGGGGAAACTAGCAAAGTAAGACAAAGACAGCTTAATAGGCACACATGCAGGGGGTTAGTGTCTTCTCCGTTTGGTTTTGGGTTAGACAAGAAAAAAAAAGGGAACAAAATGAAAAAATCTTGTTTGATCACCCAAGCGAGAAAAGACCAGCGACTTCTCAGCACCCTACTGCAGCCAGACAGCCCGATGAGGCCAAAAAAAGGGAGAACCAGGAAGTAAAATGATCAGTCGGCTGAAAAAAAAAAGGCGATGGAGACTGGTGACTTACGGAGGTCCTGTTCCCTCAGAACCGGGACAATTCTGGACCCAAACTGGAAGGTAAAGAGAACCTTTGGGTTTGAATGGCTCATCTCTCGGGTCATGCATGGCTCACACTTTGTAAGAACACAGGTTAGTTTGGTGCAACACGAACACACTGCGGACCGACGACAGGAGATAAACGAGGGATGCAAAAACAGAAGTACGCGCTCCATGCTCATCATGCCATACTAAATATAGCACGGTCTGCTCCCGTTCCAAATCAAGACTCAAAGGGAACAAAATCTGCGGAAAATGGAGTCAAATCAGCAGTGTCTGCTGCAAAAACCCAAACACAACTCAAATATAAGGCCAAACGTAAAAAAAAAAAAAAACAACCAAAGAGATATGCAGGCAGGCAAGAGTTCAGTCCCGACAATACGAATACTGTACAAAAACACCACCTCACACACCGACAGGCTTTTTTTTCCCCCCTAATGACAAACGCAGCACAGATGCTGGGTGTGTGAGAGGAGCGTTCCAAATGAAACTGCATGCAGAGGACACAGCTGCGGCTCACAAAGATTCACACTAGGGAGGCTGTTTTTGAAGGGGGGGAAAAATACAAAAAAAAAAAAAAACGGGAGGAATTTAAAGACGTTATAAGTGAAACAAGGCTGCAGCTCTGAATCAAGACAGCTGGGGACGTCACGTCACTGACAGAACAGATTTCTCATCAGACCAGGTCGTTTATTAATATATAGAGATATGTTTTATTTAGAATACCTTTGTAAAAAGTCACCGTACATTCAAAGTCAATTTAGGATCACATTTTCTTGTTTCCCTCCACGGCATGCATAAGATAAACACTTCAACTAATCAGCAGTTTTCCATTGTTTCAGGTAATTTGTTTTTTTCTTTTCTTGTTTTTTTTTTTTCCAAAACTTTTTTTTAAAACAAGGACAATATTTTTTTTTTCCCTTAAAGAAAAGACCAAAAAACTACACAGCCATCCAGGGAGTACAATCATAAATAACACTGAAAGCTGCAAAAGCTGTGGTTATTATTCAAACTAAAACTATTTCACAGCCGTTACTGAGGATACTCAAAAAAAAAAAAAAAAAAAAAGGAAAAAAGAAAAAGAAAAAAGACCCTTTTAAAGCTTACTGCAGCTTCAAGAAGGGAGACATTTTATTTAACCAAAGAGTTTTGGATTTAGTTGAGCAAAAAAAAACTGCAAAAATAACGTTGATATGGGGCTGAGGGCAAAAATTGATTCAAAAATTTGTATGCAAACATGTTTTTGCAATGAATACAATGCAATCCGGTGGACAAACGGAAACCATTTCAATATTTATATATGTATATAGATATAGATATATATGTATATACTCTATATTTTCAAAGCTCAATTTGAAAGTTTGCTTCATTGCACATAAAATGTGTGTAATATGGAAAAAAAAAAAAAAGCAAAGTAAGGCAAATATGACACACCCTCTGGACAGAAAACCAAGTGTAGCACGATGAAGCACAGCAGGACCAAGAGGATCTCTCAGGACAGAAAGAGGAATCTGCTGCACAGTCTCATTTTCAACAAAGCTTTTTGAGCGTACGAGTGTTGGGTGGGAACTCGGTAATACTGGGCCCACGTGTGCTTGGAAAAGGCCATTCAGTCAGTGGCTTTAGTACGACGACGTCGAAGTCTTTTGGCACTTGTACAGTACATGAACATGTCTTTTTTTTTTTAGTTCGACAAAAAAAATGACACAACCATGTACATGCATGAAAAGACAAGCAAGTAGCAAAGGCAGTCTCTTGAGAGATCGGGGGTCCATGGTGGCGGACTTGCGATCAGAGATTATTTCAGAGATATTCAGAGTCCGTATCGGTGCATGCCGAGCAGGTAGGCCCCGCTCTGGCTCTCCCGCTCAATGCAATCCTCCACCCACCAACCGCTACTGTCCACACCGACACCACCAGCAGCAGCACCCAGGATGGACGGGAGGAAGGAGGAAAGGAGGGACCCGGGGAGGAAGAGAGCACAGAAAGGAGGGATGAAACTGGCCTCTTCCTTTCGGAGAAGGGGTGCGTGGAGGCAGAGGAGGAGAGGCGGAGATAATTGGACAGGAGGGAGGACTAAGAAGGAGGGGAAAAGATGAGGGAGGAAGAGGCCCCTGCGCTATCCGGAGCTGTCTGTTTCTGTCTGTATGTCTGTTCTCACACAGTCGAAATCAATTTGCCATCAGGACTGTCACTGTGGAACAAAGAGAGAAGGAAGCTTGCCAGGTCGGACACACTCAGAGAGAAATGGAGAAAGACAAGACAGGCAACAAGGAGGCGCGGTGGAGTTTAGGAGAGGGGCGGGAGGCGGGGCGGGCGTCAGGAAATCGACTTCACCCCGCCTGCAGCTACAACTCCAAACACACCTGCCATATTCAGGAAGATTAGACTTCCAATTCCCTCATCAACACTTTGACACGCACGTCTGCTGGTTAGAAAATTTTTCACACATCACGCCGATTGATTTTCCAATATTTGCCTCTTCCACTCATTGAACAGCAGTTAAAACCGTGGCTTTACTGTTGATGAGAAAATCATTAAGTCATCTCCTTAGCTGGAGGGATGTAGCATCGTATCAGTCTGCTGGGGTGAATACACCCTGAAGGACAATGTCGTCTCAGGATAATAATACAAAAAACAACAACAAAAAAATATATATATACAAAAAAAAAACACACATTTAGAGCAGACAGGATTATGCAAAACAGCTTGACACTGGTGCCTGACGCTCCAGGCTGACGAGCACTGATGACTGAGATGAGGTCAGCATGATTTCTACTGTCACGACACGTATTCCACCAAACACCTGCACACACACACACACGCACACATACGCTCCACGATATTCCACCGCTCGCTCACTCGCTCTCCCTCTCTCCATCCCACACACTGTCTCGCACCTACACACACGCCGTTTCACACACACGCACCACAGTTATATACATGTATAGAAGGATGTACTCCCTGACTGGACAGAAAAAAAAAGGCACAGTGTCGTTCCTAACCTCGGCCTCACACAACCCTGGTGAGTCAACGCAGACTTGATACGACTACAGACAAAATAAACTGAGCCGAGAGCGCCGTGACAATAAACTGAGACACTGATCCTGCGAGGCTCAAGCCAAGTGAAAAAAGACGAGCGAAAAAAAATAAATAAAAGATGCGATGCACTGGAGATTTTAACGCTATGACAAATCAATCAAAATCGATTGTTTCGGCTTAACTTTGACTTCTCATCAAACTTGAACTACTGAGGATCTTCGGCCTGCCGTCCTCGCCACTGATTAACTGCATAATCCACTTGTAAAGCAGAGAAGCCGAATGTTTTATCTGCGGTTAAAGTTTCTCCGGCGTGAGGCTTCGCAAGCGTTCTAATAAATATATCTATAAATACACAAACGCACGTCCAACTCTTAGTCAGTGTTCTCCAGAAAAATGTGACTGGAAAGTGGACTGTTGCAAATTCCTAATATTTTAATAGACCAAATACTCTAGAAATGGAGAAGAAGAAACTGAACAAAAGAACAAAACTTGCTAAATTAAATGTAACTGGCAGTTTCTTGGTTGCTACTGTAGTTTTGCAAAAAGTGTGACTTTTTCTTATTTATTATTAAACAAAGACATAGATGAGCTAAAAGATCTCAAACTAAATATGAGTAAAATGTTAAAATGTCTTTTTCTTTGCTTCAGAGAAGTAATCGAGATACCCAGGTTGTATTTGAACTGAATATACTCGTATTTTTATTTACTGCTCTATAGAGCAGTATTAATGAGGTTATAAGACTTAATATCTGTCTCCTGAGCATGTCATGATTACTGTAACATGTCAATAACCCCTTGTGTTGCATGTTTTAGATGCGTCCTGGCTTTAACACAACTCAATCTAATATTCAAGTCGTCACCGAGCTCCATGAAAAGCCAATAAGGAGCTCTTTATTACAGTCACACATGGTGTCGCAGCCTGGAGAGGCGCTAAAACATGCAGGACAGAGGCTTTCCAGGAAGACTGTTAAACCCCACAGATCTTCACTGATCATCTTGTGGCTTTTATTTTATGTTTTGTTAAGCCATTGCTGCAAAACCCATCCAAGTTAAACAATCAGAAGACAGCAGTCACACAGTATCAGTATTTAGTTAGTAGTCCGTTTGTAAAGTAAGTCACTTACCTTGTGGCAAAGCGGCCGTCATAATCCTCAATAGCAGGCTAGAAAAAAAAAAGTAATAGGTTTACATAGTCTCTTCCTGTATCTTCAATTGAAGTTATACATGAATTCAAACACTAGGTGGCAGCAGAAACTGTGCCAAAGTCTGATATTCAGTTACTGCAGGATTACTCATATCTAATTATGCAACATAAGACTAAATCAGATGGTTGACGCAAATTAACTGAGCAGCAGCGACACAGCTGCTCCAGCAGCGGCGCTCATGTGTACATCAGGTGTGGATACCTGTGTGCCGAAGCCCGCCATGCTGTAGGGGCGCGGGCGGGTCTGTGCGAGGCTCTGTGCCAGCAGTCGGGCAGTCAGACCATAGTCGGGCGTCGGCAGCGATCCATCGTTCTCCAACAGGTTCCCCGTGCTGCTACTTTTCCCATGATGCAGGCTGCAGGAGCGAGAAAACACCGGAGTCAGGCCTGAACCCATCGATGATACACATCTTATAAGAAAAGCCACATACTTCACTCTGAGCTTCTCACTGTCGCTGTCAGGCAGCACGCGAGTGTACGAGAACGGGAACCAGCCACGCCTGAGGAAAGTACAGATTCTGGTAAATGCGTGCTCTACTGTATGAACCGAAGCCCTCAAATTAAAAAAAGGACAATAGTTACATCTTGTTTTTCTCGTTCTCCCCATAGTGCCAGCCGTCGCGGGCCTCGGGCACGAGCAGGGTGATGACGTCTCCCTCGGAGAAGCTGAGCAGGGTGCTGTTGTCGCCCGCAGCGTGGGAGAAGATGGCCTGGACGCGGGAGCGCCCGTTCTTCTCCAGTCCTGCTGCCATGGAACTGGACCTGGGCAGAGTCCGTGTTTCCCCTGAGGGAACCGTTCCAACAGAGGTGAAGTCAGAGAAGGTAGCGAGACTACGTTGAGACTGCATCTATTGCATCAGTGAAACATCTGATGTCCTGCAGAGCGTTTGGATCTCTTACCCACGGGGTTTTTATTCTTGGCAGGTGCGGGCCTGCGGACCGGGAGGGTGTTGGAGTAGACATCGCTGACCTGTCTCTGGGGCTGGGCCTGGGACTGGCCCGCTGCCTGGGTCTGAGGAGACGAGGGTCTGACTTGGGACACGGTCATTGTGCCTCCATCTGTCCAGAAGTCCTCTCCGTGGACTCCTGTTGTCCCGTTCACCATGGACATCCCATCAGGGCCCATTAGCCTCTGGAACAACAACACACAGCCGGTCAGTCCGATAAACATCTGAGTGAAGATAAAGTGCAGCCATCAGTTCCCTCTTTGTTACTTTGTCAACACAAACTCACCGCTGGATGTCCAAGGCCACTGCCCATGAAGACGGCCAGCTCCGGGGGCACCGGGAGGGGCTGGGCCCCGGGGATGGGGTCCGAGATGACCAGGTTGGATTTGGAGGTGTGCAGGGGGCTGGTGCCTCCGATGGCAGCAGAGCCCATCTGCTGGGCCAGGAGCATCGCCCTCTCTGGCAGCTTGTTGGGGTCTGAGCAGGCCTGCTGCCACACGGGGATCTTCTGGGTCAAAAGGTCTTTACCCTGCAAGGCGAGGAAAGGAACCGCAGGACGAGTAAAGATGGACGATCAAAAGAAGTCACTCCAGGAAGACGAGTCAAATTCATTTCGCTGCATTATGACAAGAAAAAAAAACAACCTTTTCTTGCTGAACCTTCAGTTTGTTTCTCAAGCAGACCTCAAAGATAACTCCTCGCTGTGTATCCTTGACCGCTGCCCTTTGCGGAACGATGGTAACGCTGCGCGTGGGAGAGGCAGACCAACGTACAACCAGGCTGCCCACTTCGGCATCTCGCCGCCTGCGGACACGGCTGTTCTTCCGACGGCGGCCGGAAGCGGTTTGCTCAACAGATATGTTAGCGTACGCTTTACGCTCATGCTCAAACTATGTTTCATGATGTTTCTACACACTAATCCCTTCTTTTTCTCCCTCCGTCACGCAGAGATCCCACACACAGGCGAGCCCTCAGGGAGAGGGTTCTTCAGTTTGCTGAAGGTGAACTCTTCCCACGCACAACCTCCCCCCCCCCAACCTGATTAATGGCTAGACTTCGCCTTGAATAAAATAAATAAATAAAATTGAAGCAGCGCCGCGGTCGGCGCACATACGCTGCCCTCCTCCAGCGACGTCTTCAGGCTGGCAGTTCACACCCACCAGTAATCCCAGGAGACCGATGGACTCCGTTACCCAAGAATGTGATATTGTTGAGAAACGGATGTGCTTGAAGCGCACAGACGCAACCAGTCTCACCAGCAACATCAAACAGAAATAAATGAAGAAATCCATGCTCGATATACGCAACAAAAACAGGAAAACAAAAAGAAAATCAACACTTGTCGTGGGAATGCCCGATTTATAAAACTCCTCTGTTAAAACCATCAAACTGAAAACAGTTTGTACCTTTTGCTTATGAACCATAGCCCACATCTGAACTCACGGTTTACTATTTTGATGCCTTTGATGTTCGTGTGCGGGAAAGCGAGGCCCTTTACTGCACCGAAAGGTGACCAGATGCTCAAAAGTGCAATGATGGATTACATTTTCAGGTGCGTCTGTCAGCTGGGCATCGTCCACCGTCTTAATGAATTTTTAAAATGAAGAGGCCCCAATGAGCGGTCAAAGCTAATGTGATTTTGAATTATATATCTGCTAGTTTGCTCTGCTGCAGAACAACGGTATCCAGCAGTTGAGTTCCAGATGCACCTGAGATGACAGATTTGGAGCAGTTTGAATCAACACAACAGCACAAAGAGAATATATAACAGACGAATAATAGTTTAATAGATGGAGAAAAAAAAAAAGCCACGCAAACCATAGTAAAACTACAGCACATCTACTGCAGTGTGAGGTTTACTGCTACTCAAGCAGGCTTATATATTATTGTAAATAAAACATTTAAGCACCCTATTGTAATTATGGTTGCACAATATGATGCAAATGAATCAAACTAATATGAAAACATATGCAAATCCCAAACGATTCACTGAACTGTGCTAAAAAAAAAAAAAAGAAGTGTTTTGCACTACTTTAAATTTTAAATTCAAACATCTGTATAGATTTTGCTTTAGACCCTTGAAATTATTCTAATCTGTCAATTTCTTAATATGAACGCCGGAGCCCTGCGACCCTCATCATGGCGTTTGGCTGTGAAAGCAACATCACGTGAGTCTTGACCTTACCTTGCCGTGGTAGGCGCTGCTGTTCTTGGCCACGGCACACTGGCGGTCGACCAGAAAGCAGTACCTGCGACGCTCCTCAGACAAGGCTGTCTTGTAACCTTCTGCAATGAAGGTGTCCAGTTCAGTCTGCTTACTGCTGATGGTCTCCACGAACTGAGGAAGAGCAAAGAAAGGGACGGCAACATCAGTATACAGTTTATATTAAATGAACGCTACAGGAGCTCTTCAGCCACATTTTCCTGCCTTTTTCCACACCGTCGGTAAAAACCACTGCGGAAAATTCAAGTTTTCAGCTTTAGTAGGTGAAGCAAACGGACAAAAAGTTATAAAAGAAGAAGGACCAATCAGCTGGCAAACACACAAGTACTTTTTTTTTTATATGACACCCTCCTTCACATTCATGCAATTGTTCGCACCTCGAAGCTGCACAGTGCAGCACAATCTTGTCCCGTCAATCACCGAACGCCTCCAGTGGAGCAATTAGGGGTAAAGTGCACCGCGGCAGTAATAGTTGAGCATGGAGAGAGCCGCACTCGGCAACTTTCTCCGGTCTGATATTCCATGAGTGCAAATGGGGCTAAAAACCATTACGACCAAAGATCCCATGGAGTGGAGGAGAAACTGCTCACAGAGATCCAATAGTCCACTGAATGTTGGACATTCAGCTTCAGATAACTCTCCTGTAAGTGAATTCACAGAAAGGTTTGACTCAAAATCTTACTCCAAATCACAAAATGCAGCGTTTGCATCAGGAAAGCTGACAGAAACTTCGTTCTCTCAAAGTAGGCCGACCAGAGTTGACTTTCATGGCTTTAATCCGGTAACATCTGCTGATGAATACTGACCCAGAAGGGAAGGTTATATTTATTCTCATCGATTCAATGAGAGCTACCGGATGACTTCATGTGAGCAACAGGGTATAATTAATCAATACAGTTATCAGACATAACCTCAATCTAGTAAAAAAAGACATATGATCTTCTTCACATATGAACAACTTTGATTTGATCACAGGAACACTCATTCAGAATCACGATTATGAAACCTAGAAAATAACAAAAAGCACAAGACTGCATTATATTGATTAATGACAGTGTTTTGAGTCCAGTAAAGTCCAAACGCAGCAGTGTGATTAAACTTTCTTCCTGTTTATTGCTCTGAAATCATTAAAGTACAATTTACTTTTTTTTATTTTTTGCTTTACACTTGATTCCACATAAGATTGTGGGAGATTATTAAACTGGAGTTCCTCCCCGCGGCCAAATGTGAGATCCTGTGGCGTCACCGCAGAGAGCAGATGTATTTCATTTAGTAACCACCAGAGCACACTACCTCCCCGCTGCCGGAGGTAACTTCATTGGGATTCCTAATGAGTAGGAATATTTTAAAAGGCTAAATGACACAGAACACAAGCGATTTGCAGGATGGCCTTTTGCATCAGCGCTGGATGAAATCCACCTACAGCATCACACAAATCCACCACGCCGAACTGTCAAATCACGGCAAAGGATGAATGCAAGAATAACATCCCTGCCGCTCGTCTTTATACCTGAATGCGGATTTAATTGTACGACAACTGGTTCAGTCAGATCTTTACAATTCAAGTATTTAATTTAAGTCTTCAGCATCCTCTCAGCAAGGTGGGTTGTGAAGTATTGTAGATCTGCCACTGGAACTTGGCAACTTTAATTTTTTTTTTTTTCCATCCTCCAGCATTTTATTTTTTCATTTTGGAAAAAAAAAAAAAGAAGAAGTTAAAGATAGTGATTTTGTTTTGGTATGAGTCATACTCTATACTGCAGAGAATAAAGAGATGAGGGAGGAAGCAGGAGAGAAATGTGCCATGTTGGAGAAACGTCTGGCAGGCACACACACACACACACACAAATACACACACAAACATACACACTATTACTTGTGGGCCCAAAACTCCCAACTTCAACCCGAGTGTAACCCTGCAGACGACCTAAAACATTTTGGTTCCCACACATATGAAGCTCCCACAGTTGGCAGTAACAAACTACTACATCTATTTTTCTGGGTATTTTCTTATTTTATATGAGCTTTTTAGTCAAATGTGCAATTTTACAGTAAACATATCCTCTATTCACCTCTTATCACTCTTTAAAATACCACAAGCTAACTTCCTGCTCTCTCCCTGCCGGAGTGACCCTTCCCGTCGTGGCCATGTGTGACTCAGAGCCCGCTCGCCTCTGGAGCAGCGCTGAGCGCCGTTAATAGGAGTGGCTCGACTGATGTGCCCCTCTCCTCTCGTCAAATCCGCACAACCCAATTCTCCAACTATTCCAAAGGTCACCGAAGTAACCCAAGACAATGAGCGCGGTGGGAAGCAAGCCGCGGCAGACACCAGCCACTATTATATCGGCGCGACCTCGGGTTACATCATAGCCGGAATGACTTGTTTTGCAAAGGTTATGAATATAAATGAAACCTGCTGTACGTAAGCGCGGCTCCGCCGTTCAGGCCCTAACTGATCAGCGCCGCCGTCTCCCTGTGCCTCCATACGATGACATATTCGGGACAAAATCCTGATACACCTGTGAATAAAAGGGAGGCATTATGCACGATATTACACCGACACAGCTTCCTGTAATTACAGGCGGTGGGAAGGGAGGCATTCGCCGGCGTCAAAAACTGAGGAATAAAACAACTTTGACAACAAAAGTGTTTACGCCCAGTTTTCCCTTTGCATTTCCCCTCAGAGTTCAGAGCCGCTCTTCTGTTCGTTTATCAACAGAACTCACTGGATTCAAACGGATCGTACTGCAAAGCTCTGAGGCGCAACAGAGAGAGCATCGACGCCTACATTACCTGCTGCGTGTGTGTTTGTCATTGCTCATCTCCCGTCTGCGTCACAGACAGCCCTCTCCTCCTCTGGATGTGTGCCAGGTTGGAATCACTTTCCAATTTAATGGCACAAAGCTGAAGAAACCCCGGTGCTTATAAAACCTCTGATGACATTACTTATTAATCCTGAACTCTCGCTGCCTCTCTCTTTCTGGGCTCTCGCTCTCCGACTATGCAGAGTTTATCAAGATGAGACCCCCTTTTTTCTACGGCACCTGGATTTCCTTCCCTGAACTACATAATGAACTGATTATCATTTTAGTGGGCCTGACCCATGGATGGGATGGTACGCCGAGTGTCTGGAGGCAGGAGAGAACAAAGAGGGGAGGAAAGACAAAGAGCAGTGAGGAATGCGAGGAGAAAGACAGGAGAGAGAGCGATAGAGGCGGCGATCAATGAAATGCGGGCGCCATCTGTGTCCGCTGCCAGACTCAGACATACTTTACTTTTTAATGAAAAGAGGGGAGATGAAAAAGGAAAACTTTAGCGCCTCTCATCTGTTAAGCCAACACAGATGTGATGGAGGAGGAGAAAATGTTGAGTTTGTCTTTAACAACTTTGACTTTTGCAGAAGCCTCCCACCGTCTGAGAGAAGTCCATCTTCATCCAGATCTATAAATGTCCGGTCTATCTCTGTGGCTGGTCACTCTCTAAAGCTTCTCTGAGGCTCGGGCCTTGTGAGAGAAAGGGGCTCGTTCCCTCTCAGCGTGGCGTCCCGGCCCACGGGGCTCGGACTTTTCTCTCACACACCCACAGCCGTGATATGATCAGTGCGAGTGAGCAGCCTGCAAATCAAACAGGGAGGCTGATTTTTTTTTTTTCTTCCATCTCTGTCTCTCTGTTTGCTGCACAGTGACTGTACATTATGAGTCCAGAGCCCAACGAGCACTTTCCTTTGCACAGATGGGCCCGACTGATCAGTCATACACACTCAGCAACAGTGTGGGAAATAATAATAATGCTGCCACTGTTTGTCCAGTCGGCACAAGGTAAAAATGCTACTTTTGGGCTTTGCGGGGCCTGAACAGCCCAGCATGGCCACGGTGATGTCAGCTACTCAGTCCATCTGTTTGAACCACTCCGGCAACATTTCTGATGAATCTCTTAACTTTAAACTGGCTTAAAGCCAGCGTGATCTTATGTAATCCTTCAAGATGAATCGAAACTCCTACTTATAAGGCCACAAAAGCTCATCTCTCTGCGACTTATCTAATAGAGAGCATTATTGTGGTGAAACTCTCGCAGTCATTTTTTCCTTTTATCAAATTATTCAAATGGAGTCTTAACCCAGCTCTAATTATCCAGGCATGCTCCGCCGGTCGTATACCTGCAGCAACTTGCCATTCTGAAGAGAGATTTGCTGGTGTAAAGCCCCGGAACAGCCGTCTCAGGCTGCCACACACTCCAGCTCTCACGCCTCACGCCGACACTGAACGCCGCATCTCTTCATTCCTGACGCAGGGGGAACCAACTCTTTGTGACACGGGCGTCAAGTCGATCCAGATACGCCACGCCACCCCAGACGGGAAGGGGCAGACGAGAGAGCGACGGCGTTCAAAACAAGTGGACAAGTGGAGCCGTTAAAGGCAACGTTTCCATACCAGACAAACCCGAGCTGGCGTTTTGTATCCTTTAAAGTTCGGACAGAATCCGTGTTTCTAGTTCAGGAAATCGATCCGATTCTGTCACGGGCGGCCACACTTCACAGCGAGACCAACAGCAACTCAGTATTTATCCTGCAAGCCTTGACCTGTTGGCTTGACATTTTTTCCCCCGCACCCCTTCAGGCAGACAGGCTTGCAGCTCCCAGTAAAAGTCCTTGTGAGGCAGCAGCCGTCGCACTGTGGACTTTTTTTTTCTGCTGTGTCATTTTTCTCGGTTTGACAGTCACACTGGCTACAGGACAAAACAAATAAACAACACGCAAACATCGCGGCGCTGAAATCCAAAGTAAAGCGGCTCGTATGGACGAGGAGCTTCTTCTGAGGGGGTGTCTACTGTACAGGGGAGAAACGTGTGAAATGATGGGAAAATTAAATGTGAAAGATAACCAATTAAAGTGCATCTAACTCATCAGCGCTCACTTCACCTGGAGGATCCCGTCAGAGGAAGCTGTGCTGTGGAAGTAATGAAAAACACTGAACCTTTTGTGGATGATGCACTCAGAGAGGAAATGTTTCCTCTGGAAGACTCTGATTCTTTTTTGTCTTTGATAAAAGTGATTCAAGATTTTAACCTCTTATGAGTGAAACACTAGAGTTTCTTTTTTCTTTTTTTTTTTCCGCCTGAAGGATTGTCAAAAAATGTGCCATAAGTTAGTGCTTTCGCCCCTTTTCCCAATATCTGGCAGCTCTTCAACTGAGAAGCTTCTGTTAAAAATCAGAATCACAACGGCGAAGCTGGTCTGTGATTGGCCGGTCACCTCGGCGTCCAGTGTACTGGTGGAAAAACTACTTCACTGTTAAATAGTTCACCTCTGGAAATGCGCACAGCATAGAATGAGTAGATTAGATTTCTCCTCATGCGATTGTTGGAGGCAAAATATCAGGCTTCCGCCATTTTATCCAGCCCACCGCTGATAAGTGAGTAAGCCTTTGTGTGCTGTGTGCACAGGCTGTGCTTTTACTCGCCCTGATCAAAGCCGAGCGCAGGAACCCACTGGGCAAATTGAGTGCAACGCACCTTCGGCACATCAATTAGTGAGCTGACGTTATTTCGCATGCGCGCACGTCTCTGTGTGTGTGTGTGTGTGTGTGTGTGTGTGTGTGTGTGTGTGTAAGGAAAGACTGTTAAGGGCGAAACTATTCATAATCAAACCTCCACTATTTGCCTTCCCACTCAGGACACCTCGCTGCCATCGCCTCCACCCCCACCCTGGCTGTTTTTCGAGCGTTCTCTCTTACTTCCTGAAGAACGGGCTTCATTTCCACCAAGAATCACGGCGCTCGAATCCAGCTCTCACCCACAGCAGTGCAATAAAGCGCGTATATACCTGTGTGTTTATGAATCACTACGTCTCTCTTCGTGTTTTCATCAACTGTGTCAAATGGGGCAGAGTAAATTTCCGGAGGCTCACCTGCATCTCCTTTTCTCCGTACTTGGAAGGATTCTTACTGCCCTGGCTCTTCCTGCGCAGCTTCTTGAGTTCGGCCTGGCACTTCTCCAGACTCTCCCCTTTGCTCTTGTGCTCCATCTGGTATTTCTTCAGGGCAGCCTACGAGGGGCAGCGTGCAGGGGGGGGAAAAAATATCACAAAGTTAGACCGCTCGGCAGCAACACAAATTAAAAAAGTCTGCGTGAAAGAAACAAAAAGGTGAGTGAGGAAGAAAATGAGGAGCAATAATTACTCTTCTCCAAAAGTTTCGGGACAAGCTGAGCTTGTACACAACAGCTAATGTGTCCTTTTGGGACTTTCTCTGCAAACCCACCAGAGACGTCCCGACTCGGGACGAACGTCCTCCTCAAAACCCACAGGCTCAGAAATGCTTTTATCTATCTTGTTTCCCCAGAATAAGTGACATTTATATAAATTTAAAGTTTGACTGTGATAACTATGGCATCTTCTTGACAAAAAGAGAAACAGACTTTCATGACCTACAAGATAAAATGATAAAGAAAAGAAAAGGTTTAAAACACTCAATTTTTTTGTGTAATAAATCTAAACTATCAGGAAGTTCCACTTCTTCATCTGAAATTTATAGGTTTCATATTTATTTAAACGAGATTTAATCTTTTGTGTTTGTCTGACTTTTTGACTAACAGTAAGAACATCACCAGTTTAGCGGCATGTTTCCACGTTCTCCCTGTGCGTTTGTGGCTTTTTACCAGATAGTCCAGCTTCTTTCGAGACTCCAAATGACGGTTAACTGGCGACTATAACGTCACCACAGGTGTGAATTTGTGTGTGCTGTTGTGCTGTTTGCCCTTCGGACGGAACGGAAACTGCCTTCTGTCAGACGACACCTGGGCTCAGCTCCAGAAAATGGACGTTTCTATTGTGTAAAGCATCACTGGGTTTCATGAAAAGCCTCCATCTATAAATCATTAGTTGTATCATTTTTCTTCAGATATAAAATCCTTGAGAAAACATTTCTTTTGTTCAAATATTGCTCCTGTATGTCATTAAGGATGCGTTTTGTAAATTCTTTGGACGAGTTTTGAAATCTAAAATGCAATCAGAGGAGCATCTCATTTGTCAAGTTCCACATCCGCTCTCGTCACGTCAGCGTTATTTGTCACCAGCAATGCCTGTGACTGAGCCCTACAGCATCCACTGCAGCCGATTACCTCTCATAACCTGGTTTCAACTTTACTTTCCACGATGCAGTCGAGGGAAGAGAAATCAGTCCAGAACGAGAAGGAGAGAGAAAGCCTGCCATGCCTAATTTGTACAAAAAGCTAAATTAATACCCTTATCATTCTAAAACCAGAAATTATTTATTTAACTCGTTCAATTTGTTTAATTATTTATTTATCGAGGAAAACAACTTTGTTTCTGGACTGTACCGGCTCTGTTGCTATAGCAACCGTGTCGAGTGTGAGAAAGCTCATGTGGTTTCTGTAGACGGCAAAAACGCAGGAGAGCTCGCATGCATGTGGGTTCGACACCCACATTTGCATCCTGCAAGACACCGAGGTTGCTGGGAGGTAACGTCTGGTGATGAAAGAAGGAGCAGGACCAAAGCGTGACTCGCAGTATGAAACATGCCCGTCTGAATGGGCGGTGCCAGTTTTTTTTCTCTCTCTCTCTTTTTTTTTTTTAAATGTCTGAATGAGCAGATCTGCTGAAAAGAACGCAAACTTTCAAAGCGTCGTCTGACATTGAAGTCTTTCAAGTCGAATGATTATCAAGAGTCAATACCAGACACTTGTTCTGAAATATGGATTTGCTGAAGGAAATTTCCACACAACCAAAAAACATGTCTGTGCACAGGTGATGTCTTTGCAAACTGATAACAAAAGATGAATCATCTTTTCATTCCTGTGTGCTCCTCAAGGGTAAAAGCTGAGCAACCGGCACAGGCTCCACATTTACCACAGAACTCCCACAAACCGAGGCTCCCCGGTGCTCCACATAAATCATAGTAATGAGAGAGAAAGACAGAGAGAGAGAGATCAGAATTTGTGAAGTTCACATCCAGTACAGGGTCATATTGAGCGAACAGAGCAATAACCTGGACACCAACTTCATGGATTTAATTGAGTTTTTTTTAATTAATGGAGCAAAAGCCGGTGGACTTTTGTTACCCCTCAGCCAGAACTTTAAATCATTGGCTTCAACTGCAGACAGATCATTAGTCTGAATCTGATAAGAAAGAGAGGAGAAAGGGTGAACTTTGGTTTAATCAGTCAATAAGCTCGCCATTGGTAATCTATAACTCATATTAGAGCTAGGACAGAGATTTTTGACTGTCAATTTTGCTGGACAAGTAAACAGATACATAAAAACTTATGAATGATAACAAAATGTCCCGATTGTTAGAGTACAAAAAGATACTTGTTGAAAATGTTGCCATTTATCCAAAGGGATGATATTTTCACTCTCATCCTCACAGCAAGAATCTGATGTTAATTTCACGATTGTCAGTCTCGATGTAGAACTCAGTGTTAAAACTAATTTTACTTTTGTTTTTTTAAGAAAATGATTTATTTTTTTATTTACACACATCATGCTGAGGCCTGCGGTTTCCCTGACGGTGGGATAGATTTATTTCTAGGTTTCCCAACTTTTGACCCAACCGTTACAACTAAAAAGTTGTAAAACCGCCGCGAGAACAAAAGCGAGACAGAAAGAAAAGCGAGACAGAGTCGGACCACTGGGAAAACTTCAGTCAGGAGAACTAACCGCGTGCTTAGCTGTGAGGCTTTTTGAACTGAGTAAAAATTTCAGATAATTAATTCACAGACTGCAGCAAAGTGATTGCTATTATCACTGCGGCAGATCTGTAAGAAATTCATAATAAGTAAAGGATGTTAAAAGCTCAGGGACACACCGAGGTGGAGGTGCACCAAACGATGCATCATGCAAAACGCATGAGAGGTCTGCAAGTCTTTCCCATATCGAATCAGACGGCAGGCGCAAAATTACAAGACGTGCGTGGAGTCAACGATTGCAGTTTACATCAGCACGTCCTCGGTTTTAAAGAGACGCCGTTAAACGATACAGATCAAAACAGCGAGTGAGTGAGGGAGAGGAAACGGCTCATGAAACGTGGATCCCTCCAATATTACAATAGTGGAAACACTCTCCCATCCCCCAAAACACGGCGCAGCAGTACTGCTCTACACTCCGGCTGCAGCCCACTCATTCTAAAGATATCACATGCAGACCAGCTCCATAACGCTTACACACACACAGATACACAAACCGGGGTTTATTATAATCAGTCTACTCTTGACGAGTGAGTAGACATGAAAATGTTATTTCAAAGCATCGATTTCCGCAGACGCTCCCTCTAATTGTCTCCTCGATAGATTTAAAGCCAGATCTTGACAAACAGCTTCACTTTCATCTTTGTTTTGCTTTCAGTCGAATCAAGCCTCCACTGATTTGATGCCACGTTATATAAACCCCCGAGGTGAGCTAAAATATGGAGTCCACTCATTAGCCCCGGCCTCCTCTGATAGGTGGAGGAGCGAGCCACAAAAAGAGGTACTCACAGTCAAGTAACGAGCATCCAGCTCCACCTTCTTCTCCAGCTCCGAGAGCAGCTCGTTGTGGAAGGATTTCAACTGCGGAAAAAAAAAAAAAAAAGACAAAGACAGGTCAGTTGACGGGATATAACGATTTTCCACATAAACTAATGGAATACATCCGCCGTCATCCTTCATTCAGCAAACTGAATAAATATTTACCAACAAAGTCTGTGGCCTGTGAAGCCTCTCAGTTTTCCAGACCACTGCCAGCGATACTGATTCACTGCTATCTGACACAATATTTAGTCAACCGGAACCCAAAACTGGACAAATATTAAATATATACTTCGCCAATAGTCAAATTTAGCTTGGTGGAGCTAAGAAGAAAGTTTTATCATGCTTATGCACTCCCCCCCCCCCCAATCACAGTTTGGATTTTTATAGACTTTATATTCATTCAAATGTCCTCTCTCGTCTGTAGTCAGGAGCTCATGGACAAATTATCGCTGAGGAAACCATTTCAGGAGCATAAAGCACCAGAGCAGCTCAGGCTAAATGAAATATATTGTTGCTGTGATAACTTATTGTCCCGTCTCATCTATTGTTGAAATATCCTTGCGTATTGCGGCTGCGTTAAACCACCCAGCTAAAAACCCTTTGAGCTCAGAATACCAACCATCTCCTCGAGCTGCACTTGGATCTGTCTGTGGACCTCAGCCATCTGGAACAGCACATCCCCTGCACAGAAGAGAAACGGGGAGACGCAGAGTAAACAACATGAACAATACCGCACCGCCCAGGCAGAAGGGGAGAGAGGAGAACAGTGGAAAAAAAAAAAAAAAAAAAAGAAAATATAGGTGAACAAAAGAAGAGACGGATAAAACAGACAACAGAGATCCCAGCATGCAAAGCCCATGCAGTGAAACAAGACACACAAACGTACAGGACAAGTGAGTCGTATCTGGGACACTGACGAACGCGATGGAAGTTTGTTTTTGGTACAAGACAACAGAAAACAGAAACACTGAAGCAGCATCAAATACCAAAAAAAAAAGAAAATGAAGTGGGGAAAACAAGCAGAAAGAAACTACAGGCTTCAAATTAAATTCTGTTTCTTGGACCATGTAAGTACTGATGTCTTGTGGAGATCGAACATGTTGCCCGTTTCTGGTGATTACTTCTAAAACCGGGCAATGTAAATTTTAGGGAAAACAAACACCTTAATGAAAGGTTAGTCTCCACAAAGTAAAGGAGGAGGAAAAACAAAACAGCAAGATCGGGGGATAGAGAAGACTCATGCAGCTGGTAAGTGTTTCGTTTCATATACCTACAGGCTGCCTCTTCTGAATGTGCAGTGCATTGTCGAGAAAAGGAACACAAAGAGCTACATTGAGCCAAGGACACATACAGATAGAGACCTGGTGGAGAGACAGTGAGAGAGCTACATGTACAGACAAAAAAAAAAAAAAGAAAAGAAGACACACACACACATTTCCCTGGTGAGAAAATCTAAAAACCCCTGAGCGCCCCTGAGGGGGACGTTAACGTTTACCGAGCAGAGATCAGACATTCAGAGAGTACAGAGTGATGCAAATGTGATTCAAAGTGCGGCATGTGATCGCTGGGATCATCGTTAAAATTTAAATATTACTCTGCTCAATGACAAAACGCACGTCACTCACCTCCCACAGGAGTGTGTGTGTCAACTCAATTCTAACTATTAACCCTAAAACCCATTTTGAGCGCGGACCTAAAGGAATGCAAGTCATCCACCTTCAAAACGCTTCGCAAGCAGAGTTTATAGGTGAACAATAATTACCCTGTGTGTTCATTGGCGTGATCCGCTGCACAATAAATGATTTATTATCCCACAAAAGGCTGAATGGACAACAATCTGACCGCATTCTGCGTATGTTGTACATGAACCTGCCATGAACCCTGAAGGCATCTCTCCCAGGCGACACATTTCCAAACCTGATTGTGTTTTTCTGAGCGTGAAATACGGATGAGGTTAGATTGAGGAATGATTAGCTGCACCTGCCCCGCAGGACGCTCCGTCAGGAAAGATTTTTAACCCACCGGACTACAGCAGGGCCAAATCTGCAGTCTGTTTTTTTTCCCATGTTGCAACCTGCCCACTGATCTTGCGCCTCCCCAGAGTGGAGGAGCGGGCCAGTGCATCCCCGTCGGTTCCCAGCAGGCCTGCTAAGCAGCTTACAAATACTCATCCCTGATCACCGCCCGTGGAGCTTAGCAAAACCTGCCATTCTGCTGGCAGCTTGAACTAGCTGGATCAATTAACTAATGAGCGCCTATCACCGTGCTGGAGACACATGCACACAGATGCACACATGTCGCGGAATCTGGCGACAGGACGGGATGTTTACAAGAAACCAGGGATGTAAAGAAATTCTGAAACTGCTGAATTCGATCCCATCTTTTCGTCTGCAGTCTCACTGCTGAGCGACGCCAAAAAACGAGAAGAAAAAAAAAAAAAAAAAGAATACACATTGGAGATGCAAATGGTTGCCATGGCAACTTTAATATCATATCACAGAACAACACTAAGAGAAAATTGGACTGAAACCTTCAGGGGCAGTTAACATCAGAGAATTCAATCAAGAATCAATAAAGCGGCATAATGGGGAGAATCTGAGCGTGTCGCGTTCGCTAAAAACGCTTCTTTCTGAAAATGTTCGGCGGGCGTGACCAGACCTGCAGGGCTCCATGTAATAGATGCCAGTCCGACAAGGATATCCGCATACCAGATAAGAGAGACATGACAGGTTGATCGTGACGGTGACAAGCTCACAAGTTCCCACAGAAACATGCACTCCAACACACACACACACACGGCAGTAGATACACTGTCCTAGCCTCGTCGATATTTCCCAGCTCACTCGAACCTCGCCTCTGTCCCTGCCTGAGTGAAAACAAAAGTGCCTTTGTTGGGAGGTGAGCTCTGGTTGATCTGCACCTGCAGCTCTGCAGCAAGCAGCCACACGCCTGCCAGCCTAAAGCACTGAGTCAGAGAAAGGAAGCATGGCTGCGGGACTTCTGTGCATACGAACAGACTGTCCCCTGAAGTATGACATCAGCTGGTGTAGATGTATTGACTGCTTGTGTAACAGCAGCCGTGATACACCCACACAGGTGGAGAGGAAAAAAAAAAAATGAATAACAGAATGTGGGCTATGGAGCAGGAGAGAGAGAGAGAGAGAGAAAAAAAAAGAGAAAACATACAGTGGAAGTTTGCAATGTTGAACAGAGAGACAGGGATGGAAAGAGAGAATGGAGGTGGATGGAGAGACACTGAATCACTGCTGAAGGTCAAACTGGATTCACTAAGGGTTGTCATGGAAGCAGGATAATGCTAGGGTCGTTGCCATGGGAGAAAGTGTAAGATGAGGAGCACTGCCTGCAAAATGTTGCGCTGCAAAAACACTGTTCCAAGATCCCCACCCTTAATATCAGCTATAATACACACACACACACACGCTTTCTCGGGGGGTAAAAAGTGTAGTATGACGACGCAGCTGTGTGTGCACAATGCATGTGAGCATGCACGGTGTGCGTGACTGAACTCGGATGTTAATACCTGTCTGCCTGGCATGCTAAGTGTCGAGGGAAACAAACAAGTGGGTAAGTATAATGGGGCAGCAGGATACTGCGAGAGAAGCGGATAATAGCTCAGACTCTGGGTGGCCGTGTGAGTGTGTAGGATTGCGCGCAGACGTGTTAATGCAGTCCCCGTGAAACCACGGCGTCTAAACAGTTTATCTCATACTTATAGCTCATCCTTCTCTTACTCACATAAACACAAACGCTCGTTTATCAGTTTGAAAGTGGACGATAAACTGAGTTTGAACTCCTTTCCCGCTCCCAAAGGACAGAACCACTGGTAGATGTGACGCATTTCTAAAACTAGAAGCTCAGCCGTCACAGCTGCTCAGCCTACTGGCCTAAAATAAGTTTGTCCAGCAATGGTGTCATGCATTTAGGCCAAAATGATGGCTAAACAGGAGAAATGTATGATTGCCAAGGAGAAGTGGGCCAGACCGTAACCGTAATCTCGACATTAATTTTAAGAAGGCCTTTGTAAGGTATACAGTATTTTCAAACCATCTGGTGTCAGCGAGCCAAAATCCCGGCCTGTTTTTAAGCTGCTGCTCTTCTGTCCTGAGCCACACAATGCATTTTATAGCAGTCAAAAAAAAAAAAAATAGACTAGAAGCAATTCTTGTTAAGTGTTACAATTGTTGATGTGGAACGTCAAACTTGGTAACAATTAATAAATCACACTGAATACTTGTTGTGAAGACACAGAACTCTCAAATTTTCTGAGTGTGAAAAGCTGTCATAAAAACAGCTTTGTCTGAAATAGCAGGTCTCCGTGAAATCCAGTTCTTTTGTTTACTTACACATGTAGCTTTTAAATCTTAAACGGCTTGCAATCAAGTGATGTGAGTGACCTTATTCATGGTACCATTTTTTTTTTTTTTTGACTTGCAACATCATCAGTGGACTTTTATTTCATAGTTTCAAAGAAGGCAGACAGAACCACGCGTGGCACCGGGGCTGCCAGTCGCTCGTGTCTGCCGTCGAAGATTAATGGCACAACTTGCACAAAGCTGACAAAGCCAGAGGCTGTGACCTTAACTCGCGTAAAAATGTAAGGAAACTTTTATCGCTGCAGCATAAAAACAACATTTCAAATCTCAGTGCACTATTTTTTTTTTCCGAGCCCCTGACGGCATAACTGATGAATAGGAATCACTTTGATTTGGAAACCCAAAACATGTTGAGACGCGACTGAAGGAGGAATATGTAGAGAATCTGTAGGATGAGCGTGGCGGTGGCAGGATTAAAAGGTACAGACAGCGGCTCAGAGACACACAGATGACGGTATGTGTGTGTTTGGAAGGTGGGTGGGTGTGGAGTCCTTTCAGCGATACGGGCCGTTTTTGTCTCTTCCACGATTTCTAACAAAATCTTTACAAAACGCGAAGCGTGAAGTTCAAAGAGACGAGAGCTCAGCGTGAAAGAGAAACTAATTTTCCTGGAGGGCAAATTAGGCAAACAGAGAGCAACAAGTAGAGATGCAAGAAAGGGAGAGACGGGAGAAATCCCTGAGGAATACACCAATAACAAGTGATACATCGTGTAACTGAACAGACTGTTAATACCCATGACATTTTCAGCCTTACTTTGCAGTTTCTTAAACTAATGCAGAGAGCTTTGCACTCAAACGGAGACAATAAAACAGCACAGTCACGTTGAGGAAAGGTATGGAAATGAGGAATAGGCTGAGTAACACTGAAACGAGCGCTGCTCTCAGACACTGCACTGTACAGTTGGCTCAGAGTAAAGCAGGGACTCTTAACGCACAGAGTGAGTCTGCGCCTGATTATGCATCGCTGGAAGGAGACAGACCGGCAACAGTGTCAAAAGTGCATGTTTGATTTAAAGCTCTGAAAAATGCACAAAGCCAACATCATGTCAGCGTGTGCATGCAGCTCCCAGAGTAAAGATGCAGACCGAACTGGACTTAATGCTACGTACATTTTCTCCAGTGTTTTGCCCAAATTTGAGCAGCTCACGGTGCAAATCCCAGCTTGTTGTCACCAGTTCATCACAGAGCAAACACAGACACAGAACAGGCAAACTGCACACAGAAATACCCACAAGCTCCGAGTCAAACTGGTGACTCTCTGGTTGTGACCACTGCATCACTCTGTTCTCCTATTGCAGGGGTGGAACCTCAACTACAACCTAAACAAGCTCAGAAAAAAGTGAACATCCAACATGAAGGCATTTTTTTATTATGCTAACTGGTGCAAATTAACAGTGAAATGTCCAAAAATGTAGCATTCATGTGTTTTTCTAGCTGTCAATGCTGGAATCACTCATCTCATTGGGCCGTACCGTGTTTTAGTCAGAACACCATCAGGAGATCTCTACATCTTTGAAATGTCGTCCTGCGGGTGAGGATAGACTCTCTTTCGGGCTGGTTTTTATCCATGGGCCACATGTTTGACACCGCTGCTCATCCATGTCTGAAAGCAGTTTAAGAAATAAAGTTTGCCTTTAAGTTGAGAATCAGTCCTAACAGGCTGGCCCCATGAACGGCATGATGATCGATTATCATGCCTCTCACTGCTCAGATCAGTGAGTGGATCTCAGCTGTGATGATTAGGAATCATGAGTGCTGAGATGGGGTCACCTCTGCCATCTCCAAATTACTTCAGAAAATTATCAAATTGCAAAGTTATGACAGCAATTAAACGAAACCAAAAAAAAAACTCACTCTTAACGTCTACAGACTGGTTTGGTCACATTTTCATGACACGCTATCCGTGCCGGGTTTCATTCTGCCGCACCAAACAAGCCAGCGCAGAAAAGCATCACTCATTCGATTGAGCCACTGTCAGTCTGTGAAGTATACATACAGTGAACACATAAATAGACTGTTATTGCCCGAGAAGACAAACGAGGTTTTTGACTGGAGCTGGCAGCCTGCGGACAGCACGAAAATTCCCACCAATCCAATAATGGATGGTGTCATAATGTGGGCAGTGATTAAGATTAGCGTTACCTCAGTTGGAAAATAATAACAATAAACAAACTGCTTAATCACTGATTTAATGCACAGTGTTATGTGAGTCAATTCAAACACGCCCACGATGCTCCGTGACTAGCAGGTGCGCAGCGGGACCGGCTAGATACTGATTTATAAATCATCTGACGGGCGCCGCTTTGACGTTTGCATCCAAGAAGGAAATTAAACAGTCAATTAGGTCCGCGCACTATTTCTGCTGCTCCAGGCAAACTTTAAAGTGGTCTTTGAGGACGAGGAGGGTGAAAGACTTCATCGTTATACTGAGTAGTGAATAAAGGAGACAGACTGTGGTCTTCATGAAGCAGGAAGCTTCCGATACAAGAGAGTACAACAAACTCACCGACTGCTGTAAGTCACTGTCCAGAGGAGAATATCAAGAACCGCGGCGTTGCCTAGCAACATAGTGTTTTGTGTCTCCACTAATATGCATACATGTGGGCTACTGCCACTCTGGAGTTTTTATTGTCTAAAACTCGGCATTGTCTGCGTGAGCGACGTTTCATCTGTCAATTCGAAAACCGGCGGGCCGAGCGATGTGTTTGCTTGCTTTGATACTCTTGACGCGCGTGGAAACATTCCCCTCGCTCGCTCACTGGTACGCACAAATGAAGGGCAACGCGCGTGTCTGCGGACGGATACTGTCGGGGCCACTGTCTTCCCATCATGCAGCGCGCGGCTCAGAAATAGAGCAGGAGAAGGCAGGGACCCCTGGGATGGTGGCACAGAGCTAAGAAAAGAGCTCCTCTGCTCTCATTTAAACAGGGACAGGTGCTGGAGGAGGAGAGAGGTAGGCCAGACTAAAGACAGAGAGACAGAGAGGAGAGAGAGACGAGGAGAGAGACGCTTGTATACAGTATGCGGACTTGCGGGTGCTCACTGAAATATGGAATGACAGCGTTAGCACCTCCTCTGCCAACGAAAAACCTTCAATCTTAACAGAGACGTCATTTAGCCTTTTAGACAACGTCCATTTATGAGCAGAAATTTAATGCTGGTGTCCCAGGTCCATTAACCTAAAAAAGACAATTATGCTACATCAGTTTGCAGCCTAATTTTCCCTGAGTGAACCTCTTTTTTTCCTCAGATAATTACTGAGAGGAATATGAGTTTTTGTGTGTGTGGGGATGAGTGCGGAGGAGTACCTCTCCCAGCAGCGATCCATTGGTTGACTACAGTTTAATATTGTCTTTTTTTTCTAATGCATGTAATTTCCCCGAAGACAAAGACTTGCTGAATCATACATGATATGTTATTACAATGTGATAATTAGCAAGCTTATAGAGCTTGACAGGAGGGCAGAAAAAAAGATATTTGATTTGTTCTTGCCGGGGAGCCGAAGATGTTAGTTTTTCATGTTTTCGCCCATGTAGCGAACAGCTGAATAATTAGTCGAGTGGCCGAGAGGGAGCAAATGTTATTGTCAGGCAGAGAATGGGATGAAGGAAAGCCAATTGCAAATAGACAATGTGTTGTGGGATGAGGCGTGCTGCACAGGTGCGAAAGCTCCGTGCCGTCCTGATCCAGACGTCGAGCAGAATTGAAAAAGATAAACAAAAAAGCTCCGACAAAAGAAGGCTGCAAACCGCGAGCAGCACAAAAGCTCGTGGAGTTGATTCAGACACAGCGGCACGCTTCAGCTGCAGCTATGTAGCATGTTAACGCACCGAGTTAAACTTCGGGACAGAGGAACACACCCAGCCAGGCAGGCAGAAACTCTCAATTCCACTTCACCTGAGGGCAAGAACAGCTCGGCCATTGTGCAGAGCGATAAACAGGCCTGCGGCCAAAACAGAGCTCTCCTTCAGCGTGACGCTCTGTTCTGTCGTGCAGCTGCATTGTTTCCAAACGGGACAGTTACGATAGTGCAAGTAAACACGTTTTCATTGATTTATCCTTCAGTTGGGTCAGTTAAATGCTCAAATACTTGTATGTTAACGAATTATAAAGTATAATTTTATCTAAGCATTTGCATACCAAACTGTCCTCTTGGCCGGTTTCTTTAAAAGGATTAAATTAAGAAAAGCAGCACAACCATTCCAGCAGACAATGGAAGTAGTAAATAATTTCAGAAGCATTTAGAAATTCAAACATCTCCTGGCTTAACGGTTAATACAGTTCAACCTTTTTGCTGACTTAAACATAAATCCTCCACAGTGATGCTACAAAGTACGGGCATAAGGAATGAATATGCATTAGTGGAGATTTTACATTTCATGGTTTGTGAAGGTTTGGAGAATTTACCTACAAACATAATAATAATGACATAAGTCAAAACACAAACTGACAGATTAAGACAAATAAATAAAGCACACGAGATCTCTGTAGTCCTTTGCTTATTAGTAGCCAAGATGCATGGTGGGTAAAGAGGATTGGAAGCACATACATTATGAAAACAGCGTGATAGAATCAGTCAGTGGTTTCACCGTGAATGCGATATTTTACAGCTAAGTAGATTGTATTATACATTTTCATCTTAGAGGCCCCATATCACTTTAGATTAAAATCACATTCAGTCAGACACACACGCAGTCACACATCGACAAAGCTTCAACATGATTCAAGTGCCTGAGGATACTCGAACGTATCGACACGAGGAGCGGCGGATCGAACCCGTCACCCTGCGATTAGAGGACGACCTGCAGAACCAGAGCCGATCCTGCCTCTGGGCACTCAAAATTTTAAGATAAGACCGACCATGATCGGGCTGATTTCACACTGAGCTCAGCAATTTAACTCCGTTAATTCGCTCTGAAGTCAATCACAGGCTTCTTTGAACTGAGCAGAGCTGGCTGATTGGTTAACGCTGTGTGGCTCGTGCTACATATAAAAGAAGCTCTTGGTTGATGACTAATTGAAATACCAAAGGACTTCTGGAGAAGTCTAAACATGCAGATTGCCTTGGTTACAGAGCTGGGCATAAATAACAAGCCTCCAGCTTAAAATGGACATAAACACAATGGAGACAAGCTGGCCGGTAAGGACTGTTGTAAATATCTCTCACTGTGTTTCCCTAGAAGGGTTGGAAAAGCCACACATCTCACTAGAGTAATAAGTGCTCACTCCTTCGACATAAAGAAGGATAAAAGAAGAAAAATGAAGGGGGTAGGCAGAAAACAGAGGGAGAGCTGGGAGAAAGGGGGGAACGAGGGAGGGATAGCAGGTGCGCGTGTGTGTGTGTGTGTGTGTGTGTGTGTGTGTGTGTGTGTGTGTGTGTGGGTGGCAAAGTGACAGGCGATGATTAGCCCAACCAGAGGAGGATATGTGGGAGAGAGTGTGTGGGAGTAGTGGGGCTGGCGAGAGAGAGCGTCTCTTTAGGCAGAGATATACACAAGTGGATTAAAAGAGCACTCGTGCTTTTTTTTAAAAAAAAAAACATAGAAATGACACACGGTTTGTATACAGAGGATTCACACAGGCATGTAAGATGTAAAGGCACGGCCACATGCATGCAGAAGGAGTCGGCCCAAGGGCGGATTCCTGGGGGAGCATAATGTGTTGTGAAGGAATGAATTAAGGCTGCAGCCGAGCTATGAAGCATTTTGATGCACGGATAATGAAAACAGCAACAGAGGCAGTCATTTCACAAGGTAATTTGACTCCTTGATTTAAAGGAGTGTCTCTCTGTGCGTGCGTGTGTGTGTGTGTGTGTGAGTCTGTGTGTGTGTAAGACAAGATGGGAAAATAGAGGGAGGGGAAAAGGAAGGAGATGGAGAGCAGCTGCCGACTCTTAGGTGTGTAGGTGGGACCATTTGCAGTCCGTCTCTTACCGAGCCTCGGAGGAATTACCAGGCTTTAAAGAGGCGCAACATTAACCTGAACTCTTACTTGCACAATCAAGTGTGAGCGTTGCACAAATATAGACTGGCCGGAAGGGAGAAACAGAAAAGGGCTGTTTATATTTTAACAAGATTTCAGTACTTAACTCACTGACATGACGGCGTGCGACTGACCTGTCATGAGACTGAACTGATTGATGTGTGTGGTGTTAAGTTCACGTGGGGAAAAGCTATCTGTGAGGCCTGACAGTACTCTATCGCTGCATGTTTTGGCCCGTATATCCCAGCGGTGAACGGCTGCACAGTGGGAAAACTTGGAAGTCATCTAGAATCACAGTCTGGGGTTGTGGAGCTTTCTGTGCCGAGTTTACATGTTCAAGAGAAGAGTAACAGCATAAAAAACAAACAAAAACAGTTTAAAAAACACTAAAATAAACCTTATAATCAAATTTCACAAACATGTGAGAGTTTGGTAAGATTAGTATTTCTGTCACGTTGCTTATGAGAATTCAGTAACCGTCCCCTCTGGTTTGAATACTTTTGTGGCAGTATTTCTTAGAAGTCAAGAAATTAGCACAAAATTAATTACAAAAGGGACATTAAAAAAAAAAAAAATCTTAAATGAAATTAATATCCAAGTCTTCAAGCTATATTTCTGATGCATAATGTAGGCGTCGGCAAATTTGGCACACTGCGGGCAGCGTTTTGCTTAGCTAGCTTCCTCCCTTTTTTCTCTCAAACGTGAGGATATTTCTGTGCCGGGCAGGAAACTCCGCGCTGTGGGCCTTACCCCCTCACACGGTTTAACCGGAGGTCACCGGAGTGGCACCGACCCGAGGGTGGGGACAACGGATACATGCAATCATGTGGGTGGAAAATAAAACACCAGCGCTCCCCTTGGGAATCACAGAGGCGTGTATTGGATTTAGCTCGTACATTGTACTGAAGAGAGGCATTAAACACAAAAAAGACAGTCGCTTTCGCTGTTATTTTTTTCATGATTTTAAAAGAGATTCAGAGTAAAACGTGACAAAAACAGAAGGCTATAAAGACAGTGAAGATGAGTGTTTTGACTGGGAGGATGACTCATTTAAAACATCCAGTTTTCTTTTTCTACTTCAGGTAGAAATCTTTCACTTCTGATACATTTTCACGCGTTTCTCGTGTTTGGTGGTCTCACCTCCGTCATGAACAGTTGTTAATTATGCAGCCAGAAGAGACAGAAGCCTAAACACACATTAAACCATGTGTCACGAAAGAACGCAACCCAATTAGACAGTCGTGACTGCAAAAACAAGAGATTAGATCAGCTGGGAAATTGTGTGTGGGGTTCAGCTGAGGGTGTCTGGTGCGCCACTGTAAGCAAGCCTGTCGTAAACTTTGGGATCAATGGAGAACCTCACAGACATCGTGAGATAGAGAGGTAGAGAGAGATAGAGAAAGAGAGCTCGCTGAATAAAACATCCTGAAAAGCACTTTCATGTCGGTCCCTGTTGGCTGGGCTGTAGGAAACCCAAACTGGATCCCCGCTCCGCTGCAACAAAGGCCCCGTCAAATCAGCAGCGACTTCTACGCAGATCAAGCAGTCGAAAGCACAATCAGCGCAAAGGAAATCTCTCCAAACAAGAGCTGATTTCCCCCGGGAGGTGGGGGGACAGCAAATATACACACACAGGTCGCCATGGAAGCGAGAGAGCGAGACGACCAGGTGTCCCTTCTTCAACTGACCTCTGCACTTTTAACCGCAAAACACGGCGACGACAGACACACATCAGGTAAGGCGCTGCAACGGCGTGTTCGACCACACACCGGGAGAAGTAGCTGACACCCAGACTCCAACGGCTCGGATCAAAAGGATTTTTGAAAATCTAATTTTCGGCTGGAATGAAAACATGTCATCATCATCATCATCATCAATACCGTCGCAAATAAATAATTTTCATCCCCTGCCGCACTGTGTTGACGATGCTACATTGGGCATTGTTAGTCGTGTTATTTTCTGATGGGGTTTCTCTGTCAAACGCAGGCTCGTAAATTGGGAAGTTATTTCTTCCAGGATACAAACTAACAAAGTACCTCAAGATTAAAATGATTCAGTGAAAATTGTAATTAAAAAAAAAAAAAACAACAACAACAGCTCCGGCATCGGCCCACACATTTCTCTCTCTACTCGGCCGTCGCTGCTGCTGCTACAATTTCAAAAACAAAGTTAAAGTTTTAGGATGGGTGTGCATGTGGCTGTACTGAGGAGTGTGAGCGAGGCCGACAGTAAAAGCAGAGAAGAGCGAGAGCGAGGCAGAGAGCGGCAGGTCAACAGCTGGATGTCGGTCACTTACCCAAATCTTTGGATCCTTGACTCTCACTGGCCAGTTCGCCCATCCTGACCAGAGCATCAAAGTAGCCTTTGGCAGCAAATGTCACATCTATCAGCGAGGAGAGGCAGAACAAACAGAAAGTCGGGCAGTTTGTCGGTTAGAGGTTACAGATCACCATCTTCTCACATTTAAAGATGACATTTACAGTTTGGCTTTTTTCCTGTAGCACAGTTCACAACTTTCTAGCCACAGATGGTTTGATATTCATACACTAATCCATCTTTGCGTACTTTTTTCTGCTACTCCCTAATTGCTTTTGGAGGCACAGCTTCTTGCAATCAGAAAAATAAGGCAGCTCTAATGCTGCTACACAAATTATCTTATTGACATTCTGCATGCCTGATTGCAAAGAGGAAATTATTTTCACACAGATGATCTGTGCTTGCAATGCAAGGCAGAGAAGCACAACACTGTGTTAGACTACAATTTCTCTCAAGCTCGGTTTGATAATGAGAGGAAATTTGCTTTCGCTGGAGACAGAATGTGTAGCGAAGAATTAAGTTTTATATGCAGAGAATTACTTTAACTTTATTACAAAGTTATGATTATTTACCTTATTCCACATTCAGTGATGGATAATTTGATCAGGCTCTCAAACTTCTAATTTCTGCAATGGCTTTGTCTTTATTTTTACATCTTTTCTGACAGCGGCATGCGGTCAATGATGCACACTGCACTCCGGGTCTGTCAAGAGGTTGTGCGAGTTTACTGCTCCGGGTTTTAATCAATGCTGATTGATGTTAATATCAGTGCGGGAGTGAATAAGTGGATTACTTGGTGGTGAAGTATTTAGACAATCAATAAATGAAAAGCACACAAGAGCATTTTTTAATCTAATCTTTTTCAGTGAAGATCAACAGGCCACTTGACAAAGCGCTGTAGCCCCACTGAGGAAATATCAATGTTCTGCTGTATACCGCATGCTGCTCGCCACCGCCAGGCTTTTCCTCCATCCAATCCATTTCATCTTTTGTTGTCAGTACTGCCTGTACACTGGACAGCAGGGTGACTCAGAGACGAGGGGAACCCATTGATTGGTGAAGGGATTATTGTTTACACACCTCCAAAGATTCACCCTGCAGGGCTACCCCCTCGGCAATAGTAAATCACACTGCTGCTCAAAACGGTGAGTAAAAGGAATTACCGTCTAGCATTGATGACAGGTATGCAGCGGAACTCAAATTACCTTTAAATCTAGCATTGCAGGACTCTTCTCAATGGATTGACAGACAGTGGCTGCAACATCGACTACTATGACTTATGCTGGCCAATGTAGGTCGCACAGGACAGATTCGGCTGCCATGATTTCCCCCAGCCTTCATACACTCCCCTCACCCATCACACCATCTCCAGAGAGTAACGGCTGCTGCTTCTGGAGGTGAATTCAACAGCGGTCCAGGTGACAGATTGGTTTTTCGCCTGCAGACAACTGCCAGGTGAGGGACACATCTACAACAATAGCCTGGCAGGAAGAGGCTAATTGTGGCAGACTGATGCAGCTGCACTGCAATAGGAAAAAAAAAAAAAAGTCCCCGTGTTGAAACCCTCAGAGCTCGGCTCCATGGCTGACGGGCATATGCTAATGCTAATCCCAATTACAGCTGAGTCAACCGCTCAAGACGGCACGCAGCTCCTTCTCCCTGTCTTGCTGGGGAAACACCTTGAAATGATCGCGGAGCCTTCGGAGCATCGGGCTCCTCACTATGCCTCATGCTGCTCTTGCCTGCCTTGATGTGGAGAACGTGTGTGAGCGTCAGCTCATGTAAGTTTGCACATATGTGCCAAGGGGTGGTGTGAACAGGCTCTCGGGAGCCGCAGCAGAACTTGGGGCGACAGATTTTCTTCTTGCCGCTCCCGCTGCTGAAGCATGTGAGATAATGCTTGTGCAATTGAAGACTGGCTGAGAAGATAAGCTGGATCTATACAGACACTTCTGTCTAATGAAATGTGCAGAGAGGGGTTCATGGAAGACAGACGGGGAGGATTACCAGATCTCTGATTGCGGGGCAGACAATTGGTATGGGGGGGTGGGGGGGTCATTTCAGAGCAGCAGATCCATCACACAGCCTTCACTCTGAAGGAGAACAGCCTCACATCTTAATCACAGCGACGATAAAGCTCTGTATGTGTTGATATGTCATCTTGCACTGTGTGACTGATACTCTGCTTCAACCAGCTCAGTTAGATTTTTTTGCCATCGATGAAACTCTGGGAACATCAGTAATGAGGACGCCGAAATATCTGAAGGACACCCATGTCCAGAGCTAACAGGCCAGACCACGGAGCCCTTTTGGCATTAATGTTGTTGAATCATTTCAGATTTTGCACCATATGGGTGGAAGTGTGCTCTTCCCACCCACTTCCCCTGCAAAGCAGAGCCACTTAGTCCCTCGGGTCGAGCCAATTCTGCAAAGTGGGTCTTTAATGGCTCAGCGAGCCCCCACCAGTCTGTCTACTACCTACACCGGGATTAGTTAGTATGTGTGTATCAGTGGGGCCCAGCACAAGCCTGGGGAGGGGTGTGTGCAAACCCCACTCATGGCTAGATTAGTGGGGATGAGGATGTTCGGTCTTGTGTCTACATTGTGGAGAAATTAGGGGGGAGAGACTATGAACTTTTATAAAGTCAGGGAATTGACACATCTAAAAGGTTCAGATTAAGCAATTTATTCTCTTATAATTATGAGTGTCCTTCAAAGCGATTACTGAAATCGACTAAATGGACCAAGAGAAAAGTTTACATATCTTTGAATGTTTTACCTAAATTTAAAAAGTTATTCTGGCTAAGTGTACAAACTTGTGTCTAAGTTAAAAGCAATTTGAGTCTGTGCAGAAAAAGTCAATGAGTTGTTAAAAAACTCTGCATTTCATACTGAGCCATATACGGTCCAAGGGCCTGTGGTAAAAGGTAAGTCTATAAATCAGGAAAAGATAATACATAAAGACTTGAAAAGACCACTGAGTAGTTTCCAAACTCTTATAAGGAACTGGTCATTGTGTGTTCAACCATGTTGAATATTCAGCAGCTTTATTAGGACAAAAATGGAAGATTATGTCATCTGACCTCAGTATACTCCCCACTTCTCAAATGTACAATTCATGCTAAACAAAACCAAGAAGTTAAAAGCTTTTGTAACGTTTTGCCAAGAATGGGCATCTTTACCACTAGAGAGGGTCGATTTTACGACATATCTCAAAAGCTCTCACTGACACTAAGTGGGTACGCTACACAACGTTAACAATGGAGTATGCCAATGTTTTGAAGTGTGCGTTCAGTAAAAGGGGTTATTTTTTTTGCATTTCCCTTTAACCAACACTGCAAGAGTTTAAACCATGCCTGAAGCTGTGCACCACATGATAAAGCAAGTCAGTTTGGCAGCAGGATGAACATTGTCTCTCTTAGCGAGACAAAATGAGAGATATGTAGATAGATATACGCGCAGAGCGAGGAAAAAGAAAAGCTGGTAAGAGACAGAGAATGTTTGTTTGGCCAAATGCCTAAAACCCACAGCCAAATAGGGAGCAAGGAGAAAAAATAAATGAGGAAGAAAAAAAAAAAAAAGGACTTACTGGCAAGGGCCTTCTCATAGTTCTTCCCCATGGCAACAAAGTTCCGTAAGCAGGGATTGAACTGCTCCATGATGGTCTGAAAGAGAAAACAACAGAGAGATGAAAGATGGAGGTTTCACTTCATCATTAGAGCAGGGTCAAGTGGAAAGAGGGCCAAACACCTTACTCCCTCCATTCTCGCTCCGTTTCCCTGACATACACAAACCTCTAGAAGCACTGAATCCTCTTCTTACAGGATAAACACCTCTCATTAGAATCGTTACACACTCGATGGACAAACGACACACTCTTTGCACAGGGCACAATCTTTATTTACATTATATTAAATAGTGTTTGTATTTTTGTTGATCCAGGTACAGTGCCGAGTGTTGTTGAGACACACACCTTATCGCACTGCACTCCAGGCTGAGTCGGTCAAAAAAGCCGAAACGCGCAGTGCATGACATCGCTCTCCGCCACATTTCTACCTCTCCTCTCCTTCCTTCCTCCTCTGCTCCTGCAGGGCTTCCTCCAATTAGCAGGTCCCCAGTCAGATCGTCAGGAACAGCCAGGGGACACACACACACACACACACACACACACACACACACACACACACACACACACACACACACACACATACACAGCCACAACACTGCAGCAGCAGCAGTCCCTCCCTACACACACTATCAATACTGTGAGAGAACACTTAATAATCGACTTCAAGCCCAAACAGTCCCTGTTGAAAAATACATTCAGATGTCAACAGTCTCAACACAAAACACCACCACGTCCAGAAAATAACGTGCATCCTTCTCTTAGACACTGTTCAATGCTTTTCTTTTGTTTTTAACAGGAACTCAGCCTCAGATACGACTGCATATCCGTGTGTGCACGCTGTATTGTCAGCAGCTGCAGTTCAAGTGGCTTCAGTGCAGCACAACCCACCTGCGGTAGAAATACCAGTGAGTCAGACACACACCACTGATACTTTCATTACCAACAATAACTATCTTACTACGCCTCTCCATGACGGAGCCTGCACCAGAAGCCAGAGCAGCAAAAAACTAGTTACGTACTAAAGTAGGAACATTTTCTTAGTTATTTTTTGATGTGCTAAAAAATATTTATTCAACACTGTCTGACTATGTGAGAAAGAAAGAGAAAATGTGTCTTAATGTTTAACATTATTTGTTTTACTCAACCAGGAGCTTGGGATTTAGATTTTTATTTAATTTGTACATATCTGGAAAGCAAAATTAATTTCTGTTGCTGCTAAAACAAATAAATGAAACTATTAGTAACCTTTTGAAAAAAAAAAAACAACACATGCCAAAAACATCTATTTTCAAAGCATTTGTTTCTATAGTTTGCTGCTTTTTCAACAGATACTTTGCGTTGTCAGTTTAATGGAAAGAATGTTAATGCTGCTTTAAATTCTGGCCCTGCTGTTGCTCAGAGGATGGATTATAGCAGTGGCTTCTACATGGCATTAGGTATATCTTGCTTGCACTGCACATTGCCTGCAGATTTGTCGGCTGAGCGACCACGATGAGAGCCTCCATTTTCACCACATCCCAAGGAGGCTCTTACGGAATGAAACCTGGTGACCACAGAGACCTTTTTGGTTCAGTGAACTCAACATCTTGCTCAGGAAAAGATGTTTGATATGATTTGAGCTTTCTGAGAGATGGTGTGTTACCCTGTTGAAAGCGACCGTCAGCACGTGCCGCACTGTGATCGTGTTTTCCATCTAATTCTGCCCCAACCAGTCCGAACGTGGCAGGAAAAATGAAGACTCCCAGACCATTTTTAATGCAGACTGTAAAACGCAGCTGGTGTTCTTAGTTGACAGGAGTAGAACTCAGTGAGGTTTTCCGTTGCCGTAACCCATCAGCCTTGATCTTTGATCTGCTGTGTGGTGAGAGATTGTCTTCTGCATGTGTAGTTGTGTTGAGTATTGATGTTTTCCTCTTTTTCGGACCATCCTCTGTGAACCCTGGAGGGGTGGGTGTCTTTGAAAATCCCAGTAGCGAGAGTAGGAAGACTCGCCAGATTTCAAATTGAAAGTATCTAACAAGTTATGTGAGAGACACACTTTGGATGTCGACGTGTTGGTGTCATGAAGCCAAACCGCACTGCTTTTCATGAGACAAAGCATTTGTGGCATAAGAGTTGTAGCGGATGGAGCAAATAATGCCATACTTTAATTATAATGCAAAAACCAAGGGACCAGGCTGAGGATATTCAGGTTAATGTGACCACAGCCTGGCTGCAATCACTATCCTTGAGTTTCTCCGTCACAGTTTCGTTGTCAAACAAAATGAACACGCTTGGAGTCCACTGTGCCCTCTTGAGCAGCTCTAAGGAGCAGTTAAAAAAAAAAAAATACAAACATAACAGTCACCATGAAAAATGTTCTCATATAAATATACTCCAGCCCTTTCCAATGGTTACCAACTGCTCTTTACTTAGTGCTGGCTTGTTGTTTTTACAAAAACCTATTTTCAAGTCACAATGAAACAACGGCAGCAGGAGTATTGTTCAGTCCCGTAACAGCAACTTGAGCAGGTCCTTTTATTCACCATCTGGCTCTGAATGTCTAATAAGTTACGAGGATAGAAATATAATTGGGGGAGAATCCCATCTCAAGTACACCAAGCGCTGGAACAAAAGGTACCCCCCGCTCACGCTGCTTCTGGGAAGATAAAAGATATCCCCCAGAACTCCGCCGAGGAATGTTTATTCCTAAATGATTTTTCGCTGTGCCCGCTTCCGACACGAACCGTGCCTCTTTGATGAGCATTAGGTCACATGAATACATTACAACAGGCACACATATCTGTGCCTACATGGGTACTCGCCTACATAACAAGACGAGCGTGCAAGATTTAGTGGAATCTAGAGGGGAATTTGCACATTAAAAGTCAAATGAGTACCCTCCATCCTCATTCGAGGCATGTAAACCGGCGACTGATGGCTGTGAAATTGGTAAATAATGAAAGAGGTCATCTCCACAGCCTGTTTTCTGTTGGTCCTATGCGAACTACTATAGAAGAATAACTTAGCAGCTTCCTCAGAAGAATACTTTTCCATACGTAAATGAAAATGTGTCATTCTGAGCTAATAAAAAAAGAAACAATACTTGGTTTTTTGGTGCTTATTCACTGCAAATCCTGCATGATGAACGTTAGAGTCTGCTTCTGCCAAGAGAGTCCCCTAAATCCTACACATTAGTCCTTTAACACAAGGGCTTGTAATGAAGAGTGGTGGTGTTTCGAACAGGTGGGAGGATTACATAAAAAAGCAAGCCCAGCGCGGCATCATTACTGCACACTCTCCCACTGAAGAGGCCAAAGGTGGCTGACACAAGCCTAGCTGCCTTTCTTGCACTTACCGAGCACACATGCACTCACTGACCGGCCGCCACTGAGTAAACACGGAGAAGCATGCAGCTGTGGAACGGCTCCAAACAGCGAATCACATGAACATCCACTGATATGACTATTACATAACAGGCATAATTTGGTATTCCTTATTAAAGCCATGCACTTAAGGGGAAGGGGAGAAGAAGAAGAAGAAGAAAAAAACTGAGGTAGTTTCTTTCTGCGCTTCCTATTGTTGCTAAATTTGTCATCCCAGTTCTCTTGTACTACATTGTTACCCTAATTGTGGCGGCTAATTGGGAAATGGGGCCAGGAGACACTTAAAGATGTGACATGGAGAGAGACAGAAAGACAGGGAGGGGAAGAGAGAGACAGATCAAGCGTCTGACTGAATAGAAAATTGCGAGGACGGAAAATTATAATTGCGAACATAGGTATATAATCATGTTCCGAGTATTTTTTTTTTTTCCCCTCCGATTCACGCACTCTCAGTATCATCTTTCAATTAAAGAATTAATGAAATCAGAAATGTTTCGCGGCTGGAGAGTAATAGCCTTCCTTCTTCTCGGAGGAGAGTCAGTCTGTTCTGTCACTGCCTGCATTACGACTGAATGAATTCATAAGCCAGCACTCTGGGCAAAAATTAAAAAGGAGGGCAAAAAGTAATGTCTCCCACAAAACGATTAAAGCCTATTTGACACTCATTTGTGCTGTTGGACGAGACGGGCTGAATACAGAGTTACAGAGCATAAATGGAAAGGGTGTAGATAATAAAAACCATTTGCTGCATACTAACCAAATACGTTCCTCCCCAGTGTGAAGGCAGCAATCAAAATAAGGTCAGTTTATCTGAAGCAGAAGGCAGATTCAAACGATGGGGTGCTGGCGAGTCTCTGCATTCTGCTCTCCCTTCTCTCACACATGCACACTTACACCTACTCACACAAACATATTAATGACATGCAAAAGGGAGGGGGAAATCTGAAAGCAGCACCAGCTGATTAGAACCGGAGGGGGAATCACACAATCAGGGGCCAGGATGCCATCATCTGTTCCTTCTGGCCCCATCTCGCCTCCCCCGGCGTTCTCTCCTCTGCACAGCAACTTGCCACAGGGCTGGAAATGAAAATCACCACGTTTGAGGCGACTGTCATGTGGCAAAGAAGCCATGAGAGACGGCCGAGCCTGGCGGTGTAATGAAGGAGGAATGTAAAGAAGGTGGGAAAGGTGTGGATCCACTTTTCTCCTTAATAAGGAGAAGTGACTCTGGGATGAGTCTCAGTTGGGGGAACAACCGAGACCTTTACTAATTAATGTGCCAGGAGCAAATAGTCTAATATTCTGCCTCGCTGACCGAGACGAATGACAAGTAACAAAAAAAAAAAAAAAATCAAGATGGGACACATTGAGACCTCGGTGTCTTCCCACCTCAGCTTAACTGGGGGGAAACTCGATGTTATGTGAGTCAACACCCTGAAGCTCTAACGTCATTTGGGAAGAATCTGCCGCTTGATAATACAAAAGACATGATGAAAAATAAAACCAGAGCTAGTGCAAGTGGAACATCTGTAAAGAAAACAAAGAGGAATCTACCCTACGAGCTCTGTTTTTTTTTTTTCATATAAACTCTGCAAATTGTGTCCAAAAAAATCAACAACAATCACACAAGGCTGAAATCAATGACACTGCATTCATCCTCTGGATAATGGGGTCACTACAGTACTGTACACTTACGTAACTGTGCATGGTTCTCAAATAAGTTTTCACAGAATATCTGCAAAGTGCATGAACTAATCGATGAATTACTTCCTCATTAAAGCTACTACATATTTGGAGTTGCACACTTCTGCAGCACAATTCAACAGTTAAGTACAAGTGATGAGCAGAATGAATGCAATCAACATACAACATGGCTGCCTACATGTGCTGCATGGTCTAAGCATCGTGTCAAAAAGAGTTCAGGTTGTTAGTGTCTCTTTCTCGGGATTCTTCCAAATGAGCCGGGGGAATAGTTTAGGGACGGTCACAACTGATCACAAAGTGTCTCTTCTTGCTGTCACACTTAATAATGCCAGACTTGTTTGCCATATCGGAAAAACAACACACACTTTTGAAAGGTTGCATTCCAACTCTAATTGCATTTCAGCAGAGGAATGGCAATTTAATTTGAAGATCATGCTCAAAAAAGGAGCACGAGTCACTGTTCTGACATCCAACATTTCCTCTTGTAAAAGGATAAATTCTCATAGCACATGACGGTATGGGAGTTACGCATTCACTCAAATTCCCTGTGAGATTTTCGTGACTTTTTCAGATTACCACAAAGCAGAACAGAACAGGGCGCAGAATGTCTAAAGAAAAGCAAACCTCTTACTGAAATACAGCTAAGTTACAGAACCTTCTTAAATGTACAAATCCACACAGAAAAACAAGCGCAGCCAGCACGTGCTTATTTCAGGGCAAAGTCCAGGCAAACACTTGCGGTGGATGCCATCAGGCAGTTTGTCCTTCTCACATTCCTGCAGCCTCAGTAATACTGCAGCATAAAGCTTTCATTGGAAGCCAAGGTGAGCATCAGATCTGAAAATGCCACGTGGATGCACACGTTTTCTTCAGGTTCAGCTCAAGGAAGCAAACTTTTCAGCACCGTGAGCAGTTTTTGTATACCCGGACTAAAGTCTCTTCTGCGTTCTTTTGTTGTGGAAGTACACCCAGTATAGTTTTATAAATCAGACGTGTCAAATAGAGAGAGAAATCTATATATTACACAGGCCAAAAGCCGCCTTCCTATAGTTTCTCAGTGTGTTATAAGATCATTTGGCTGCTGATGCAGCAAATACCGACTGTTTCAGCACTTAGATAATGATGCGACTGTGTCCTGTCAGCAGTTCGAGCTTTGTAACATTTCGCCATGTATAAGTGGTGCACAGTTTTAAAAAAGGGACTCTGTTTTCACGTGATTGATGAGAAGGGATAATCAAGCTACTTCTTTGGACTGTGACGCTTCGTAAATAAACATGACACTTGTAAATGTGCTCGTGTTTGTTATCAAGCAGGCGTTACATATGAATTGCCAAAGCCAGTACAGACCTATCCGTAGCCATGGATGCCCGGTTGAAAACAATCTCTCCACAAACTGCTCCAGACATATTAGAGCACCTTTTCCTCCTGAATGTTTTGTTTTCCCTAAAATTTCTGTCAATCTGCAGTTATCCCCTCACGTCAGCATGCCACAAACATTAAAAACACAAACTTCCATATCAGCTTTCCAGTCACATCTCTGAGTCCAGCGTGAGTCATGTTGTCAGCCTGTATTTAAACATAGAAACTCAACAGTCACAAAAAGAGGACGCATCTCCATCCCCGTGAATTCTGAAGCACTCGTACTTTACTAACAGTTTTACTCTTAAGGGCTCTTTCCGCTCTGTCTGGCAAACAAGCACCTTGCTGAGGACACTGTGGTACACAAAGGTATGGAGGGCAATTTGTCTGCGAGTTCAAGAACAGAAAACATGGATCTATAATTCTAAATTTATATGAACTTTCAGAACAGATGGTAATTATCTACTAATTTGTTGCAGCAACAAACTGTTTTCAGTAACAATACATTTCACAGCATATAGTTTGCCTGACTGTAGATGCCTCGAAGCAGCAGAAATATTGAGTATTTTGATCTTGAGAGCCCAAAGTCATGATTTCTACAACCCGATGGGACACGGGGGTTGATACTCATGTTTATGCGCCTCAGGTGGAAATGTAGCATCACCTCAGTGAAACAGGCTCTTTGTCTCGTCTCACCTTTACACTGCAGCGTCTGTCCCACTGCACAGCGTATCATTTGCTCACCAGAGACCAACTGTTTGCTGTATTTGTTTGCTCTGCTGTCATCTGTAGCCAGCATGACCCGTGGGCATCCACTATTCAGCTAACCCAATGCAGACACTAGTTACCACAGCAACCGCGGACCGGGCTTATCTGCCAGTTTGAGTTTTTGACCAGCGATAGATCCATTCTGCTTCGCGGATCTTTCAAAATATCATTGCCACTGTTTGGAGTCTTGCCCTGTCCAAATGAGCACTGGGAGTGAAAATAGCTCTAAGCAGTATTAACCTTCATTTACATTTGGGATGTTTCAATGGTTATTTGCAGATGGTTTCAGAACATTTGCATATTGCATGGTCGTTTCTCAAGCTTTTAGCAGGAAATTTGATGAATTATGGATGTTCGGTGCGAGGGTCCCAATGCTGATCGCCTCTTTGCAACATTCGCATCTCAACAGAGTCCAAAACAAACAGAGAGCCGTATTTTCTAATGCTTCACAGATGTAAACTCCAAATCACTTCATATCAAGTGTCTCGCAGTGCCAGTCTGAGTGCTCATCAGCTTGAATGCAGCATACAGAGATGCTCGTCTTTGTATGCTGATGCATTTGATTGCACTTGTGTGTTCAAATGTACATCCTGCTAGTTTGTAAATTAACGGGAAGACAAAGAGGATCATCACTCGAACCGTGGGTGTAAATCAGACATGCAGAATAAATTAGTGCAGAGTATCATGGCAACAAGTCCGCTGCAAATATGCCGCTTTACATCCCAGTAATAAAGTTTGGCTTGGTGGAATTGTGGGTATGCATGCAGAATCCTCAACTCCCTCTACAATGGCATGACTGATCCGGAGCTCAGAGGGAAGCCGCGGCCGCCCGCTTTAGCTAGCTTTGTGGATGTAGTGTGGCCGATGCTACTTAAAGTAGCAACATCCACCACAGACGCATAACAGTAACAGTCGCCACAGGCATCTTAACTGTAGTTCGTGACCCATAAATACAAGACCACTGTCCAGCGCTAAGTCAAATGTTCTGTCTTTGCCACTGTGTCGCTTTCATTCTGTGTAATTACACCTTTCCTCTGCACAGTAATTAGGGGCCGTTTCAACAAGGATGTGGAATGTCTCCATCTATTTCTCCCCCCCCCCCTTTCTCCTCATCTACTCTATTCCACCCCCACAAAGAAAAACAAAACAAAACACATTTCGATGTGTTTTACTGACTGCCTATGCCCGCCGTTTCTGCGGCACAAGTCACATTTTGAAGCCACGTAAACAAAGCGACTTCACATCAACCTCCTCTGTCAGTGATGGCTACAAAGCCCGCTCGCAGGCAACGGCGTAGCCTAGGATTCAGCGCCGAGATTCTCCAGTCTCCGTCCTTGAAAAAAAGCAATGATGAGTAAAAGAAAGGAGAGAATGTCTCTAAACCATCCACCCCCAGACGTGCAGAGAAGGTGGGTGTGTGGAGCAATAGTCCTCTCTCTGCATCGCAGTCAAAGGCACAAGGAACAAATCTGCCGTTCTACAGGCAATGAATGTTATGATATCTCCTGCAGTGGGTAATGCAATCTTTTCAAGGCCCCGGGCTCCGGCAGGAATAAACTTGTTGAAACACTATGTTTTGGAGGCAGATGTTCGGTAGCTGAAGTCAATTTAAACAGCTTTAAATCAGATATAATAAGATAAGTGGAGCCCGATGTGATGGCATTGGTTAAAAAGATAAGAAAGTAATGGATGACAGCTTCAGTCGAGTGATTCCAGACAACTTCTAATGCACCGCCGCAGGGATATCACAACTGTACATACGGCCGACGAGGCGGGTTTACACTGAACACTCATGAATGAGCATCTATGAAGCACTACCAGATGAGGGTTTATTTTTAATTAATACCTGAAATAAATACATGCATACTGCCAAAAACAAAATAAACCGACTCCTCTCCTCCCGCACTACACCAACTGTGAGTCTTTTAGCACAATGATATGACAGAAACACATAAGAATAATGGCACGTTGTTGCTAAGAGACCACCTGTTCAGATCTCCCACATGATACTGTGGTGAAACCGTAGTTCTCCACTCATCATCAGCACATCATTCATTTGAGCGGAGCTAATGTCACGACGACGACGTTGCAGCCGAGAGAGAAGCCCCTTTATGTAACATGACGTCTCCCAGTCGCAAACGCCGCGTTTCGTGTGAAGGCTGCGCGCTGCAGCAGTTTCACACTCGCGCCCGGCTATAATGACAGCCTCGCACCGGGAGAGCGCGGCAGATCACACCTGATCCGTTTATCATCAAACAGCAATTTTTTGCCTTTGTCATAACAGCCATTTGAGAAAATGGTATCTTATTTTTTTTCCCCCTTTCTCTGTTGACGGTGAGGGAGTGGCGCTGCTGCATGGGAAAATGAGCGCTGTCCTCAGGGTTGGTGTAGGCGTGGCACGCCCTTCCATTCCCTTACCTGTCAGGGTGTGTTCGAAACACGCACCGGGCGCACAACACACTTCCTTTGACAACATTTCCACACAGATACAAACAAAATGACTATTGTTTGAGGCAAAATTGCAAACCTATTCTAACTTTTCGAGCTAAAACTAACACTATTTTTAAGGTCTTGTGACTAACGGCCTTAACACACCAGCCCCACTTGTTTTTAGCTTCCAGTCTGACTAATCTGTTGCCACCTCCCCCTGAACAGGTCACTGGCTCAGACTTCATCCACCGCCATGCTAAGAGGCTTGACCTGGTCCACCAACGCTCGCAGACACCTAGTGACACGACCAGCTGGCGGAGATGACAGGGGTGCAGACAAACACACACTCAAACACGTAAGCAGAGTGCCAGTCGAATCCGTTTCTCCCCGAGATACCGAGCGCTGTGTGTGGAAGTGCCTGAAGAAAAAAAAAAAAAAGTTTAAGTGACTCAGAGAGGATTGCTGGGTTTACAGGGTTGACTCCCCTGTTGACTAAGATAAAGCCATTTCAAAAAAGCCAAGGCGTGCCTTTGGCCTTTGCCAAAGGAACAACGCTTGCAGTGAGAATCAGAATCACCAGTCTCGCCCTCGCTGCGCCCACAGCTCCAGCCCTGTTAAACACACACACACACACTCGAAATGGGCTAACATGAGTCACAGCAGCGCGGTTACCCCCTCTTCTCCCCTGCGATTACTCAGTATCTGCCCAGCTGCTACTGCCGCCGTATGTTTCTACATTTCCTCTTCCTCGGGAGACGTTTGCTTGCATAGAAAGCGGACCAAAACAATTACCGAGGACGAAGGCCATTCAAATGTGCACGGTGCAAAAAGGAAGGGGCAGGGCTGCAGCAGCAGGCAGACAGGGCTGTGTGAGCTAAAATAATTATTTTCCTTATCCAAAGCCGGCGGCTGGAGTTTGTCCAGCACTCAAACAGTGCAAACAATTGGAGCGACCAACAGGTAAAAATCTGCGTGGTGAAGATTACAAATTGAAGGTTCAACAATGAGGCCAGTTCAGCGCTACAGGAAGACAAATTACACGACTGAGCCTCGCCGTCTGAGCCACGGGCCACCGGGGTGAAATGACATACATTTTCTGTTTACATACAGACGATCATTTTTATTACATTCATTTAATTCTAATATAAGAGACTGTATTTTCACGGTTCCCTGAGTGGAGCTGACAATAACACAAAAATAAAGTTGACAGGTAGAATTTCAGTCTCATTTTGCATCATCATATCCATCCATGTTGCTCCCAGCAGACTTCCTGTTGTAGGGAGGTGGGAGATTAATACAAATGATTAAAAATCTGGGCCCTAAAACTAACCAAAGCATGAAGAAATTTTAAAAACAGGTCCCAATTAATAAGCTGTCCAAAAATCAGTCATTGAGACTCCAATATTAAAAGAAAAGCAGCTGGAAGAAAAACTATAATGATTTTCATCCATCTTATGAGTCAAACTGAATTTTTCTGCTCAAACATTGAAGCTCCAATAAACTTTACTCTGTCTCCTCGCGTGCGATGGCAACATAAGAGCCAGAGAAGCAGTGACTGGAGAGAGAAAACTCTGCGTGACCTCCGAGCCAGCGGGTCAGATCCCCGGCGTGGAAGAGGGACTCTGCCTCTCCACTCCGCTGCCCGTCAGCCCCGGCGCCTGTCAGGGCTCTGACGAGGTGCCTCCACCCCTGAGACAGAGCACCACTGGAATACACAACACCGTCTGCAGAGGGGCCCGTGATCCCTGGGGGGGGGGGGGCGGACATTCACACACCTGTAATGCATCCAGGCTGATAAAAGCAACATTAAGTGGGTCTAAACGCAAACGGTGCGTCACCTGCAAGTCACTGCACAGAGCAGTGTGTAAGCGGCTTGGTGGAGGTAGAGTGGCTGAAACACTTCATTCACCTGTTGACTCTGACAGAGCAACTCATCCGTGACACTGTCGGCATAGGGTGTGGGCCCAGCTGTAAGAGGAGTAACCCTCACCATGTGTGAATAACCACAGGGAACTAAAAGGAACCGATTTTAGTAGGATATAGATCACCACTGTGGGGTAAATGACTTGATAACCATCTGATTCAATCAGGGGCTTAAATCTAACATGGTGAACCAGAGGCTGCTGAGGGTTTCAACCAATTTCACAGCCATTTGTCTTCAAACAATAGGGAGATTTGTGGATTAGCTGATTCAAGTGAAGATATTTATCAACAGGCACTGAACTAGAAATGTGTTGCTTTATCCATTTTATGAGAGAAAAGCTGAAATAAAACCAACAGGAACTTGAAATCTGTCATATCTGACAGGGGATTTTGACACAGCAACAGACTGTGCCTCTCCAGTCTTCTCTTTATGCAATTGATGAGTTGACACACGTTGTTCGGAAGAACAGGTTTGAACTCCCCGTTGGAGCTGATGTTTACTTGTTGCAACAGGGCAGCTCAGCCCTCTTCAAACAGACTCCAGGAATGCAGCATTGTTCCCATTTCAGCAAAACTCCACGAAACCGGAGCAGATCCCGCACTACAACCAGCCCCGTGAGGCGGACCCACTGCAAGAAGAGCTCAAGGTGTCCGCATCCATTTCCCCGTCAAGTGCGTAAAAACAGTGTGGAGATGGAAGAAGGAATATTTTTGGGCAAGTGACCAAAAGAGAGAGAGAGAAAAAAAACACCAACTGTGCGTCTGCGCCTCTCCCCAAAGAGATTAGAGAAACTGCGCTTTTAACGCACTTTGATCACTAGTTAAAAAAAAAATTACTAAATCTAAATGTAAACTGACTATTTGTACACGTATCATCATTTATCCCAACTTTAATAATGAGTTGAGCCTCACCTTATAGACATTTTCCGTGAAGCGGTGAACCTCGTCGGTGCGAGACATGGTGAAATCTTCAGCCAGGACCATAAACGGTTTTTTTCCTTTACCCGTGTATCCACGGAAAAAAAATTAAATAAATTGTAAGTGTGAAAATGCGCGAGTTTGAGCTGAGAATGGACGGAGAAGGCGTCCGTGAGGAGTAACGCTGCTGCGCTCCTGAAAGCCACTGAACTCAACACACCTTCTCCCTGCACAGCTGACAGCCCGTGCTGCCTTCACGGACCGCCCTGCGGCTCAGACTTTTCTCTACCGAGAGGTGTTCACGATTCTACTAAAAACAAAAAACAATATATGCAGTAATAATGTCTTTTAAACGCATTCATTTAAATTTCCGTTATATAATACGGCCATTCATTCAAAATGGGCGTGCAGTTTTAGAATATTGACATTTGAGTGGATCGTGAGAGAATGGTGATGATAAATAAGTGCATTGGAGCGATCTGAAATTATAAAGACTGCTAAAAGACGTTGAAAAAGGAAGCATCTTGCTGATGGTGCAACCTGGAGAAAAATATGCACTCGCCACTTTGATGCTCAACTGTAAAATTCCATCATTTCCTACAGTATTTGAATGCAGCCACAGAATTGGGGCTTCCTTCTTGTATCTCAGCATTACTCTAACACTTTGCATGAATAGAAATATTCTTTAAGGATTGAATTCGATTCCTGAATTGTTTTTGCCTGTGTAAATGTAGATGTAAAGGTACCTACTTGTATCAACTAGTTTTAGTTTTTTTCCCCCCAAGGATGCTTGTGCAACCAAAATATCCAACTTATTGGGACATTCGAGGTCAAACAAAAGGGTCATCTTGACATTGTGCTCTCACAGTGACTGCATTGTTTTAGAACAGTAAATAAAAAAAACTCAAGTGTTATTTCCTCACTTGGACAAAGGGTGATTGTTCTGAGAGAAATCCAGCCAAAGGCAACAATGTATTTCTGTGTGAACGCCTTACCTCAAACTTCATTAAACCACTGCAGCTTATGTCTCTGCCATCAGAGTAGCTTAACAGTAGCATGTGGACCTGGACTGTGTGTTTACAAGTCACACCATACCTATGTTTCTCATAACTGGTTTAATTTTCCCTGCTAATCTAACTTTCCAGTGTAGGATTATTCATGTTTTTCACCTGCATGTTAATATATCTTCCTCATCACATTTCAGAGACTTCTGATTTCTTTTTTCTGTCAATCAGCAAGTAGTTGGCTGATGTAATGTGAATGAAGACACCTGTTATGTGTAGTGTGGGGCTGGAAAAAAAAACTAGTAAAGACTGCCCCCTTCTGGGCAATGACTGTCATACAACGAGGTGGCGAAGAAAAAAAAAACACCATTCATAGTCATGACATGTTTTTCATTTTATTGTTACTAAAAAAAAGAAGGAAAAGATAAATGAGCTTGTGAAATAAAAGCCATGGAAGCACACTGTTCCCACAGCTCCATTTAATATGCAAAACAGCTTAAATTAATGGTAAAACATCTAAAAATCCATTATCTTCCTCTGGTATGCCTCGGCACAGCAACAACGTAACACTGCTCGACTAACTCAGAAAAGACACAGAGTAACAGAACATTTCACTTCATGTACTTACTTCAGGGGAACAACGAACCGGAGTACAGACAGTGCCGATCGTGTGAAACGTGTTGAGCAGCACTGATGTGTGCAGGTTCCACACGCTCATATCAAAAATCGGAACAAAGAGACCCTACTCTATTTACCCGGAGCTCAACACTGGATTTAGAGCCACAGAATCGGTGCGTCATGCTGCCAGCATCTCTCTGTCTGGCTTGTTTTTCGCCGCTCTCCTCTCTGGAAAAAAAACACAAATCCAAGACGAAACAAACATCATCGCTGTGCCATCGAATACACACGTGTCGGTTGAGTGAGGAACGCGTTTCGTGGTGTGAAATAATTAAAACAAAATACCTGTACCTGGTTCAGCTTGAGCTGCTTCTGGGACCTCTGGAACGGGCTCAGTGGGGACCTCTGGAAGTGCTACATCTTCTCCCTGTTTCGGCACAAGTGACAGAAATAACAGGTATTACACGCGCCAGCCGGGGTTGCACAAATATATTTAGTGATTGAGCTAAAAACACATATTTAGATCTCTGAATTTCTAGCATTTTTTGGAGATGCAAGCTTAAGCATTCGAGGACAGTATCAATAATATTAATTCAATGCCTGAACAACATGTGTTTTAGAACCGGGGGGAAAGCAAAACAAGGCACACATGTTCCATTTCAGAATGTGGCGCAGAGAAAGCAGGCTGCACGGTGGAAGAGGAGCTAGCAATCTTGCCTCATAGCAACACAATCCACAGTTGAATTCCACTTCGCCGGCCACTGAAGGGGAAACTCTAAATTGCAAATAGATGTTCAAGCTTGTATGAAATTGACTGTTTCTCTAGATTTGCCCTGTGATGGACTGGAAACCTGTCCCAGAGTGCCCTGTGTTTCACCTGGCTTCAGCCCCCTGTGACCCGACCATGGAGATTGGATGAACGCTCAGGAAAGCTTTTTAAAAAGCAAATCGAAAAATAAAATCAACTTCAACTTATGAAAAAAAACTTTAACTTGTCTCAACAGTGCTGATTTTTCTGTAGATAAGATTCAAAAACAAACTCTTATCCATTAGAAAATCAATGTTTTTTGATGAAGCTAGAGGAATCCAAGTGTCTGTCTGGAAGTGTGAAAAGTAGTCATTTGCATAGTCTGATAAGACTTGAGAGCATGTGTCATTAAAAACAGTAATTACATCACAAAAGAAGGAAGAATCAGTGAGGTTTTAATCATAATGAATCAGCCAAATTCATAACCACAATTAGTTTAGTTACAGCCTCACTGAGATAGACTGCAATCACGCTGTGGTCTCATTCAAAATTCTTCCAACGTCTCGAGAATTACTCCGCCTCCTCGAGAAACACATTATACAAGTGTGAGGTCAAAGTGGCAGCATGCAGTTTTGGTATGATATCCACACATGACTCAGCTCTGAATCATAGCTTTAACCACAGCCCTGCTCCAGTGTGGGCGCTAAGTAGCCAATATCCAGACTGTGGTTGTACTTCAAAATGCAACTGCAAATGCTCAACAGGGTGTTGCAGCAAATAAGCATGCACATTCTGCAAACACTTGCTGCACCAGCAAAAAGGTTAAACACACATTCAAACACGCACCTGAGTGATAGCTTCCAGCTCGGCTAACACGGCGTCCTCATCCTCCTGCGTCAGGGATCCAGCCAACATTTCATCAATTTGCTGCAGAGGCAAAGGCGTAAAGAAATGTTAATCAGACGTTTATGTGTGTGCGTTTTATTAAAAGGTTGTAACATACAATCAGGAGGAAAGTCGGAGTGTGTCTAACGGACACCAGAGACATTTACCCTTTGATATTCGATCGCCTCTTGGGTCTCATCCAGGATTCTCTCCACATCTTCTATGGACATGATCTATCACGGACAAGAAAGCAAGCTGACATTACTTGAGGAAAGCATTTTTATTTTTCCCCCTTTACTTTTTTTTTGTTTTGAAAGAAAAGCCCATCATCCCTGCTGGATCACAAATTGCAGAGGCAAGACGTACACACTGTATCGGAGGATGTGCAGCAGTCACACCACTGTAGTCAAGGCTTTTCTTGTTAATCCTTTAATCTTCAAACAATGTGCACGAGCTTTGCTAGCACAAGCCACGAGGCGTCTGTGCAGCTCAGCCCTCACCCAACGAGCATACTGGAGGAGGCGCGCTTATCGGAAGAAACTTGACCATTTTTTAAAGTACGCACTCGCACGTTTAAAGCTTAACAGATCACTTATGAAATGAAACGCATCAATATTTACCTCATGCATACTTTTCAGGCAATCGTTGCCAACCTTGAGCCCCTCGATGACTTTCATCTCTATTTGCATGAACTCAATGTCCTGAACCTGTTGGAAAATATTAGCATGTGAATAAATTCAGCTGAAAAGTTAAATGCAAAAAACCAACGAAGATCAAAAATAATGTGCTGTTCATAAAATATGAAATAGACAGTGGGTTCCGATGTTGCAAACACAGTGAAACACTGAAAATCTCGATTTTTTTACAAGATTAATTTTTTAGGATGTCAGGAGAGGGAGAATAAGTCATCTTCTCATTGCATGGTTGGTAGATCAATTACAAATTTGTCTTGAAGTGTCCTTGAGCAATGCAATGAACCCAAAACTACTCCCTATTACTGTGCGAGCAGTTTCGATGTGAATAAATTGGGAGATATGTCAGATCAGAGAAAGCACGTTGAGAATGCTCAAGCAGTAAAAAATGCACTAAATAAGTAACGCGGAGATTGATTTTAGAGTTGTGGTCGAACTTCAAGGAAAGTGTGACTGCTGTATTGAAGAGAGAACAAATCTGTACCTGATGTGAGTGAGAGGTTGTAAAAACATTAGAAACTCTGAAACTAACCCTCCGCATTCAATCCTGACAATTACTTTCCAAAACAGACACCAAGTACACATCCTGCTTTCAGCCAAGCAATCACAGACACCGAACTGAAAAAAACATTTGTTTTTTTCAAAACGTCCAATATATCTTAATCATTACTTATTTTACCAGAAAAGATATTTCCAAAACTTACCATGCGCTCCAGGTTTGAGATTTGATTTTCAGTCTTGTCTAGAAGCTGATCCTGATATCGTTTTTTCTTAAGGAGCAACAGTGCTTTCCTGGAAAAAAATAAATAAATAAATGATTGCAGCAAGGAGAAGGATTTCACTGAGGGCAAACAGAGAATCTCACACAGAGTTGAACACATACTGTTTCATTTAATACAACTTAATAACTGAGTCTGTACTTTGGAAGCTATAGAATTTTGAAGTACGTGTTTTGGGGTGTGTTCAATGTTGTGCTTAAATACATCTCAGATTCTCAGAAGTAGAATATAAAACCTGCAGACCCTGAGATCTTCAGGAAGAGGTTCAGTCAGTGTTTCAGTGTCAAGAGAAACAAGGTGAAGCAGCTTCATCGCCTGCGGAACAAACTTCCTGAACACCTGACAATTACTGACACACTTACTCCTAATACATTAGGCTTTAAAACTATTTGTATTTTCATGTCCTCTCTTCAACAATAGTATTTACTCCTTATATCACCTTGATCTTAATAAAAATGTTTACTTTATGAATTGTGCCTTTCTTAATTGCTTAGTTTTAATATATATTTCATAATCTTAATTAACACATTTGAAAAGCACTGGGAATGTCTTTGTGTATGAATGGTGCGCTATAAATGATTTTTCTTGCCTTTCCCTGTTTCCAATCAAATCAGCATCTGTTGTGATTGACTTTATTATTAATATTACTGTTTTTTTTTAATTGATTTATGTCTGAACTCACTGCTTTTTGCCATCTTTGAGGAGCTGCTTTGCCAGAAGCCTCTCCTTCTCCAGCTGCACAGTGATTCTCTTCTGGTACTGCTTCAGCTTGTCCCTTTGTTGCTTCAATTGCTGCAGAAAAAGGACACATATCATGTGTTTACTGACTTAAAATAAACATGGAAACGTTTTGCAGCAAACATCATATTTCAAATAAAAAAAGGAAATAAACAACGCAAGTAAATACAATTCAAATATACTTTGATGAGACTATTTATAGATCTATACCATGCTGCATTTGTGAAGACAAAAAGCAATCTAAGCGCCAACACGGCTCACATTAATCCACTGGTGTACAGATAACGGTGCAATGATGCTAACTGCTAACAGCTCACCAAAACCGCTTTATCTTGCTCCGTGACTCGAGAAGGGCGACTCTTTCTCCCAAAGACGTTTCCCATTATTTAGCCACATCCCCGCCACGTCCCTCCCCGTCAACATGCGATGTCTTACTATTTACTGAACATTTTTGTTATAATAACAAACAGCCTCTGACGGCTAGCAGGCTAAGCGGCTACATCATCGTGTCAACACACTTCCGCGTTTCCTACGGCAAGCCAGGCGGGATATAAAAATCAAACACTCAGTAATCAACAATCAATCTTTCAATACCAGTATCCAACTATTACACAATAAACGGAATATTATGCTCAACATTTGATGTTATTGAGATAAAAAATACAAAAAAGGTGCAAATAGCAGGCATGATTATTACATCTTTCCATCATGAACAGAGAAGGTACGTGTGAATAATCGAATAATTAAAATGGTTGCATGGTTTATTAAAGTCTATCAAACAGACTGAAGGATAGCCAACCAACTATTTCAATAATAATAATAATACTAATAATCATAATAATAATGTTAATGTGTGGTTAGGTCATAGCTGAAATGTGGTTGCAGTGAACAAAATATTCACATTTGTTTCAGGTGAAAAATTTTCTCCATAGTTTCAATTTCTTTTCAATATATTCAAATATCCAAAATGCACAATTCAAAATCATGTGTTCTTGTACTGTGAGGGAAACAAAGTGGTATGACTAGCTTGTTCTTACTGGAAAACTATGATGTGGCAGAGGTGGGACTCAAGGTGAGGAAGACGGGCTTGGGATCCACTGTTTGCAGTTTCAAGTCCAACAAAAGTGAAGTGTCTGAGTCCCTGAGCAAAACCTTCAACAACACCCCCCCCCCCCCCCCCCCCCCCAAAATCTACCAGAGCTGCACCACTACATCCTACAAAGTGGATGAAGGAATTTCCCCAAAGGGATTAATAAAGTATGATTCTCGTGCAATATAAATCAAGGAAGCAGCATTATGTGCAGTGACTCAGCTTTGAGACGTCTGGCTCCATTTTGCCTGATTTTAAAAAGGAAAGCAAAGAGCTGGAAGACACTCAGGGGTGATCTTTAATTTCAGATCTGGTCCAAACTTGCTCCCTGTGAGAGCTAAACCCAAACATTTTCAATTTCTTACAATCTGTTATATTATCAGTCCCTTCAGGAAGCTGCGATATCAACAATTAATTTAAATTCAACCAGTCAACGTGAATTCTGCATAGCCTTGCAATTTTGCCCGATCACCGCAGCTTGACGAATTTGCAAGGCTGCATAGAATTCACAGAGACTGGGTGAATTTAACTGTATTGCTGAAATTGCAGCATCACAACTTCCAGGAGGACCTGTATTATGTGGCCTTACAAACATTTGTTTATTTATATATTGTATGTATATGTTTGCACAGATTGGTGAGATTTTCCAGGATAAAATTTTCACAAGAAACATTTGTCCATGTTGGTCCCTGTCAGTCATCAGAGTGAAAAACAGAGCAGACACAACACCACATTTTAAGGTCAAATTGTATTTTAATACAATACCCAACATAAATGACATAGAAAACAGAATACAGTGGTTTTTTCAAAAATGGAAAAGACACATTCTCATTCAAAACATATCATGGATAACTTCACAGGTTTTGAAAATTCAGGGTCTCTTTCTTGAGTGGTTTTTCCTGTTGCAGTGCGTTTGGTAGGTAATATCTCAATTAAATCACAATACAGCCAATATTTACATGTACTTATATTTAGGCGTTAACTTTCTTATGACAGAAAGTTCATTAAAAAAAACATTTACTTTGTGCTTAATTAATTGAGGGTCAGTTCAGTCCCTCAACCGCACTGTCAAATGTGGCACAACAATAAGCCTCTCACAGTTATTGTACATTTTGTTGAAGGCATTTTGGCTGTAAAAACACTGCAATATTTGGTATACTTTTCAGTGATTCACTATGTTTATTTTTTGCATTTAATATTGAAAAGATGGCATTTTGCTCCATAATGTGCCACCGCTACTTTCAAAGGAAAGAAAATTAAAAGAAAAAAAAGTTTGGTTTACAGCTTTGCCTGTTTATGTAGTCATTCAGTTCACATGATACTGACCAACGCTCATTTCAACGCATGCCACCTGAATAGTGAATAATAAGAAAAAAAAAACCCAATCCATTCAGTTCAAAGACCCTTGATTCAGCTCACAGAAATGTTTACATTTCGCTTGAATTAACCGTGACAATTACAGCAGTCTTGAGATAAACCTTTACAGACCCTCAATACATTCGGGGTTTTTCAAGCACTTCACTGATGTGTTTCTGAGGTTTCTGCCTCATGTGGCCCACTTCCCTGTCTCGGATTGGGACAGCGGGCTGCTGCTTCTGCAAACAGGATTATACCGTGAAGACATCCTTCTTGGTGGGAGCCTGAAGTCACAGACAGAAGCACTGAAAAGGATTCAGTCGGCAGCAGACTACACCTGGAAGTCGGTCCCAAAGTGTCTGATCTGAGCATCAGTCATAGACAGATAGGTGGTCCTCATACTGGGCGAATACTGGAAAGGGGGGAAGGAAAAAAAGAAGAAGAAAACGTCAATTTAGCAGATTTCTCTGAGCTGGGGTGATTTTCTGATGATGTAGCATTAAAAAACATTTAAAGGGCTGATTGGTGACAACATGAATGATCACATGATGCATCACACTCACAAGTACTCTCTGGGTAACTTAGACCAAGGGGTCAAAGTTGAGGCACTACAAAGAGCCATAACTCATTAAGACTTGTGTGTATTCCCCATTTGTGTGTTTCCAGCTTTAATGACGATGAGCATTTTCCCCCCATTTGAATTTAAACAAAATTAATACACCTGTGTTCCTAATTGACCTTTAAAATCACAACATCCTCCAAAATACGTTCACAAAAAGCAGAATTACGCAAGTCCTGATGGGTTAGGTGGTCCCCGAGTTCTGGGTTATGAAAATGTTACAGGGGCAGGTCAACATTGTACATGGAGGAGTGGAATGGAAGTGAAAGCTGAAAGAGGTCATTAAAAACAAACAAAAAAAAACTTACGTTTAATAAAAGTCTGAGTCAAAGAATAAAAGTTAGGAAAAGGTTAGTCACAACATAAGACGTTGCAGTTAGACACCTTATCATGAAACAGTGCACACAAAACGGAGGAAGATGTCTTGTAAGTAAAACGCACAAAGGGAAGAATAACAACAAAAAGCAAGAAAACAGAGATAGCTATGAAAAAAAAAAAACAAATCAATGCACATTTCTTCATGTATTTACTGCAAATAACTTTTTCTAAATGCTGCTACAGAAATATTCAAATAATACAAGCCAATATCTCTCAGAGACAAAGTTCATTATTCTCTTTCCAGCTCATCCCAAAAACCGTTTCGTGTCTTTGGTGCACTGTGAACACAATTCAAGCAGTGTGTCGGTCAGGCGAGCAGGAAACTTCAGAAAAGTCTGACTGTCGATTTAGCCTAATATCTATTATTTAATCCCTGCTCCAAAACCTCCAAAGGCTCCAAAGATGCAGCGCACGTTTGAGAGTGAAGCTATATCAAACATATGGAACAGCTTTAATGTGGACTAAACCCTGACTTTGCAAGAATTAAAAATGCAGCCCAAAGGCAGTGGTGTGCATATCCTCACGTCTTCACAGTGTTCAGAAATTCCAGAAGGCTAAAAAAAAAAAAAAAAAAAAAAAAAAAAAAAATACAAAAAACAAATAAATAAATAAAAATAAAATGGCATTTTTATCAATGGCCAGCAGAGGTCAGTCTTCCTTCGTTGCAGAGCAACATAATTCCCTTTGTGTGAACGCTGGGAGCAGGAGGTTGTGTGCAGTGTACAGAGCACTGGCGGTGCTGGGTTCCTGTTAGTGCAGCAGCAGGGTCGGGGTCAGCAGTGCCTTCACTTTCATCACACAAGGGACACTAGAGCTCCGTATTGCCAACGCACCGAGGGAGGCGGCGATCCTCTCCCTATCAGCGGCACGTTCTCGTACCGAGGGGCCCCTCCGAACAGCATGGACTGATTCCTGTGACACACACACACACACACAGGGGAGAGAGAGAGAGAGAGGTGGTAAGAGTTGAAACAGAGCAGTGCAGGGATGCCGTGTTCTGCTGCTGATCTTACATGTATTCAGGGGGAGGCATGGTATTAGCTGTAGACTGGGGGGGTGGATGGAGGCTGGCCTGGCTGCCAACGCTGCTGGTGTAACTACAGAAACTGTGCGTGTTGGACCTTCTGGGGTTGTAGGATATCCGTCGCGCTTGAGGGTTGAACGGATCCTCCTCGTCGATGTCGTCGTACTCTTTGTCCCTTTATGACAGTAGCATACACACACACACACACACACACACACACACACACACACACACACACACACACACACACACACATAGGAGAAGAGAAACAGAAGGTGCGTGCATTAAAGCCTCGCAGCAGTACATTGTGAGCTGCACGTAATGGGATAAGGGGGTCACCCGGCACTGACCTGCTGCCCATTAGTGTCCACACTCGGAAAATTGCACACAGCATGGCAGACAGTGAGCAGGCAGCCAAAAGAGAAAATAAGGAGAGGTAGAGAAGCCCTTCCACCCCATCATAGCACACACCCATGAGGGCATCCAGATAGTCCTAGAAGAATGGGCACAGAAATATATGCAGTTATTGCACTGGGTCTCCAGAATATTTCCTTTCACAAACACCAGCCCTGTTTTCAATAAGAATAACACTCACTGGTGCATCCATTCTTCCAAACCCACAGAGATTTAATTCGTAAGTATTTTTTTAGGTTTATTTTTAGAAAGACACTTACAAATAATGTTACTTTTTGGAGGTATTAATTGACTCTCATTAATTCCCTGGAAACATACCCGACTCAAACAAAACAAGGCTGAACAGGCAACTGAAAAACAAACAATAGGATTTTTTTTTTTTTTTCTGTAACAACAGCACCGTAAACACAGAAACTAAAGTTACAACTGCCATTCATTTCTAGCTGGAAGATCAAAAAAAGCACATGTCAGACTATGGTTCCTCCATCCATCTTTTATATGCACTGCCAGGGCGCTGGGGCCAATCCATCCGGGGGAACTGCAGCCGAACAGAGACAGACAGCAGCGCTCACTCACACTCACTCACTCCTGTGCATGTTTTTGGAATGGGGAGGGGGGGAACACGCACCAGGAGAACATGCAAACTCCACATCCGAGCCCACAACCTTCAAACAAGAGCGCTGACAAACACACCATCATGCAACCCACATGTAGGTCGGTTTGTTTGTGAAATGATGGCAGTATACCATATAATTATTGGCACGATTCTCAATTCACGCCATGAAAAGCCTGAAATCGTGTTCGGAGAAAAGCACAGTCTGAATCTGTGCAGGCCAGTGTTTCTCTTCACAGTTCTTTAAAGGCGGAGCATTTGCCGCTTTCACCGTGCGTGCTTTCATAATCTAACCTTCACGATCTGCATTTCACGCCGATGAGGTTTTCGCCATGGCATCTCTGAACTCTCCCAGTGTTGTGTTAAAACATTAACTTTGAAAAAGTGATTCCTCCAGTAGGAAAAGCTTATCAAAACAGGCAAATAAATATCTTTTTGGGTTATTTTACACTTTTCATGGTTGGCCTTAGTGAAGGACAGAGGCTTGCTGGTTAACACTCCTCAGCAATACAGACCAGGTGGCCTTGCTATGCTGTTTGAGCCCACAAGTTTTTGTTTTGTCAAAAAAAAAAAAAAAATTCAACTTATAGCTTAAAAGGGAGCGCGTTTGAATGTCAAGGTGTTATTTAGGCCAAAAGGCAGATCTATGGTGCTGTGACTTTTCTGTTAATTGGATGACACACATGTTTCAGATGCATTCTTGGTTTGCTTTGGTATCTACGCTTCGCTGGTATATAGTCCCGTATGTGACCAACAAGCTCTGAGAAACCGGCTTGAAATTTATGTGACTGGTGTGTCGTCACAGTCAGAGTTTTAACAGCCAGCCCTACAGTGAGTCTATGCGAGCATTCTCACATTTTAATGTCAACAGAATCTGGTTTTTTTTTTTTTGTTTTTTTTTTGGCATTCACATTGACTTCTACATCTATCAAACTGCAAAATCCACTGACATTTTGGATACAGCCGTAAATCCCGGATGGATGTGACAGCAGGGTAGTCTCTCCTTATCTAAACCCTTCCCTAAGTATACCCCTCTCCGTTTAATGCAAGAGAGGCTACATGGATCCTGAAGACTATAGTGTGGTGTAAAAATGACTCATTTCAGTGGATTGAGACTTTTTTTTTTTTTTTTTGTCAACATCACAAAAAACTGGAGACTGTCAACAGAGCACCGATAATTGCAGTAGTGTAAATAAATATGACGGTGGAAGTTGGTCTGTTTCGCGTCTTCGAGCTCTGCCAGAAAGTGTCCTGGTCGGAATCTGACCTTACCTTGTGCAGCCCGCGGCAGTCCAGCAAGGCTGTTAGCTGGTGTATACTGAACTCTGTGGAATTTAACTGCCGCTGGATCCCCAAAAGGTCTCTCTGTATAACAAGGCGTGAGAGAGAGAGGGAGAGAGAGAGAGAGAGAGAGAGAGAGAGAGAGAGAGAGAGAGAGAGAGAGAGAGAGGGAGAGAATGATATGCACCTTTCCACAGCCCGGCTTTAATCGTCTGTCAGCCAGCCCGCTTTTACCTCTGCAGTGGGGAAGACGGGCACGGAGAACTGCAGCAGGCCCTGGATCTGGATTTGCATGGTGGTCAGAGAACGCTGGCAGACCGTCAGAGACTGTGAAAACATAATCGCCCGCCACGTCACACGCACAGACACCCCAGCACAAACAATGGGGGGGAGATCTTATTAAGGAGAGTATTGTTCGGGAGCGGCGTGTCAACAAGTAATTTAGTGGTTAAGTTGGGCTTTTTAATGCGCTTAAGAGACGACACATTTCTTTCCAGACAGATATGCTGAGATTATCTTTCGCCACCAATCGTCTCGCCCACCGCCGTACCGCCTCCCATTCCTGCAGCGGATCCCCAAACACAAACAAAAAGAGCCATATTTATATCAACTAGGCCATCAAGAGGGGATCATCCTTACCTACTTAACGGCGCCGTTTTAATCCATAAATGGGTAGTGTGACAATAACTCAGCATGACGGTTTTTAATAATTACAGTATATGGATTTATTCACTAGTGCGGGAATTGCGTTCTGAAGAATACTGCAGCAGTGTGTATGACTGAAGGAGGTAAACCTTGTGATCTGTACGTGGGCACTGGGTTCACATAGATGTGCACAGACACAAGCAAGGCTTTGTGTTTGTGAGACAAGGTTATGTGCTTACGTCTGGCTGCCTTGAAAATAGGTGAATTCTCAATAGCGGCATTTTGAGTTCCAGGGTTGCGATCGTCATGCCGCGCAGGTCTGCTCGAGCTTGTGCAATAGTTGCATCCTCTCTGGAGTTATCTACTTCGGCCAATTTGGTTAATCTGCATTTCAAGCGCCGATAATTAGCCCCTTTGGAAGATGTGAGGGCTCTGAATCTTTCTTTGAGTCTTGGGCGTGATGTTCAGATGCATTTTGACACGGAAGCAGAGTGGTTTCCTTAATGCAGGATGGACCAGGACGGAATAAATATTTCTGGTGAGAATAGCCCAAGGCACAGATTATGCACAGGATAAACGATAGAACACATTTTGCAAAATTCCCTAAATACTGTTTTGATCAAAGTTTATCACTAAACAAAAACAAAGCAGTATTCTGGGCGCCCTCTGCAGAAGAGCCAATGAGGAGCCTTCAATGTTTCATCCGCCCCGTAATTAAACTATTTGTAATAAGACATAATGGGAGCCAGTCAAGTGTCTGATTCTCGGTAAATAATCACGTACAAGCAGACAGATAATACTTGGATGTTCAGTCAGTACCTGTTGGAAGGGATTTGGCAGATTGGGACTGCAGAACAAATAATAGTGTGCAACATCTGGAAGGAGAGAGAAGTGGGAGGATTAGCACCAGGTCTGAGCATTCAATGGCAGAAAGCTGCGGTCTGAACAATTGTGTTTGTGGAGACAAATTACCTGCAGTGAGGATATTCTTGGTTTGGTTAACAATAAACTTGTCTGGAGCCACACAGAAGTCACTGGTTCCCTGTAGAAAAGCAGCGACACGCGGCGGTTTTCACAAATATACAAGGTAGACAAATGATTGCGCTTTTCATTAAGTCATGGAAGAGGTCAAAAACAGCGCAGCAACACACACTCGACAAAGGGAAGCGACGGTCGATCGGTCCACAAACACAATTTGTTTCCAACGTGCTTATTACTCTTTACCTCTGTTGCCATAACACACCAGAAGGCAGGCGCACAACACACACACACATATACACACTCGCAGCATATGCTGTGTCTTATTGCCAGTAGTTACGTTTGGTTGAATTCAGGACCTTCTGTTTTGAGTAGTATGGAGTATTATTTTCAAAGCCTGTTGTGATGTAAAGCCAAAATGAGCACTGAGACTCTTTTAATTTGAATATTTCTGATTTCTTTTATATAGTTTGTAACAATTGGAACTGCTTTTACAATTGCAATGTGTCTCTGTATTACTCCTAATAAAGTCCACTCTAAAATTGCAGACTTTACTGGAATAAATGCTCATTTTAGCCTCCACTTACCAGGGAAAATAAACATTTTAACACACTAGTGATTTCGTCTGAGGCTCTCTGTCACGCCCCACACTATGAAAACGGAGGCTACAGTATGTAATGCATTTGTAAATAAACTTCTTTGTGGTACGCAGCAACAGACTTGGAGCATCATTGATCATGTAGAACACGTCATGCCTTCACAAACATGGATAAAATCTTAACAAAAATGTTCATTCTATTTCATTCATCCACGGAGAGCTGCATGTATAAACAGCAAGAGGTCAAGGTCATGTAGTTTCTTTGCATTAAGCTGCAAAGTAGAAAAAAAACAAACAAAAAAACTAAGGTATGTCTCAAAAACACAATAAACCATGTCAACAAGCAAAATTAGCCAGAAAATATGCAAATGAAGCATGAAAACAAGATGTATTACAAGCTTGGTCTTTACAGGCTGCGCTTAATATTCCTATCACTTGACTATCAGATTAGCAAGACAGCAACTCCGCCGCGCAGACATGACATCTGTTTCCAGCAGAAACAGTACAGCAGCGTGTCAGGCACTGTTGGGATGTTCCCCTTCATCTCTATCTCATTAAAGTAGCAGGGACATTTTGTTTATGCTCGGTCTCATCAAATATGTATAAATTTTACGAGTATTTTCTAGGACACCGCCGTCATCCACCTTCTCTTCAAAAGACGCCGTGTTTGTGCACATGCACTTTTTTTTTTTTTTTTTTTTTAATAATGATGTGCAGGTTTCCTTCCTTGTTTTGCACGGTGCTCCACATTCAGTTTTGTTTATTGAAGCACAGCGGGCGCGGGACCAGCCTCTGTTCCAGTAACCGGTCAGAGGCTGCTGCTACGTTTACATCCGCTAACGTGTAAAGTACCGGCTTCACTGCCAGCGTGGCTTACAGAACAGTCAAAAGTTCATTCAATTGGTCTCTATAATCTGTTCTGAGAGGTCAGGGATTACTGTCGGGTCACGTTCGACTACAATAAGCCAAGTTAAGCCACGGGGACTGTCCAGTATATTGGTCATTTGGCATGACTTCCACCAAGAACCCCAGCAGATGGTTGTAGTTCACACTAGCGTCGTTAATTTTAGGTTCAATTCGGCTATTTCCACCCCCCAACCCTCCCCGATCGGCTATTCATTCTCTCCGCTTTCCACGAAACAGCTGCGCAGATGTCAAATCCTGTGGGATGATCCACAGATGAGAGGTCTCTCCACAGGGGGCGAGCAGATCAAGACAAGGACAGAGTGGGCATGGGAGACGGAGGAAGGCTGGAAGCAAGGGGTGATTTTCTTTATAGCCCAGACAGTGTCCCTAATACCGGCACCATTAAACACAGCAAGTCCAGATGTGCTGAACACATGGCGTACAGTCAGGAGGAGAGAACAATCTGTCAGAAATAAAGAGGCCGGGAGGAGGAATACGATCGCGCACAGTGACAGAAGAGATTTCGAAGAAAGCAGAGCAAGCAATTAAAAGCAGATAGGTGCTCTGTTTACAGTTGGGCCGGGGGCTGAACTAAAAGCCTGGGGATGTGTAATCAGCTTTACTGCATGGCTGACCCGAGAAAAGAGCCGGCTCGACACTAAACAGGCAGACACTCCGTAAGCCTGCTGAGATGCTGGAGTGTTTGTCCACATGTTTATTGACAGCGATGCCCTTGGGAGGAGAAGCATGAGATAAGGAGGCGAACACAAGACCCGCTGCAGTCCGGCAAGAGGTCTGTGAGCTGAGAACATCACATTTCATTTAATCAATCAACCAATAAATAAATAAATAAATAAACAAACAAAGCGGAAGTAATGGGATTTTAGAGGAATCTGTGTTTCGTACCACAGCTGTGGCAGTGCCAGCTCCGAGGGACGCCCAGCTCAGGATCAGCGACAGGATAACGAAACCCATGATCCTGCGAAGGAAACAGAGGGTAAAGAGAGTAAAGGGTGGGGCGACAAAGACCGAGACAAAGACCAAGACACACACACACTCTTCCTTTATAGCACTGATCTGAACCCTAACCCTAAAAATGATTTCTAAATCTAATTAGAAATAAATTTGATTAAAATAAATCATTGTGTGACAGAGATCCCTCCGAGGCAGAACTGCTGCGAACTCCTCACCTGCGCAGCTTCCGCCATGTGGATCTGAGGGGCGGCGTTTTAATTGAGCGCCCTCCCTGTCAATCCCGCAAGCTGTCAGTGTCAATCAAGCGGCGCCACAGGCTCTGGTCGGCCAGGCTCTTGTTTAATCTGACCTCTTTGTTTGAAAAGGGGCGACAAGTTCAACGGGGTCTTAACATTTTGGAGGGCTGTGATAAAACTCGAAGAAAAAAAAAAAAAAAATCTTCCCATCGCAAAAGCAATTTCTTAGTGACCACGATGGAAGTGAGGCGGAGAAAACAAATAAAAAAAATAGAGTGAGAACGGTCCCCTGTTGGATGTAGGGAAGGCTGGAGAGGGCTTTGCTTCTCAACTCACTTCACGAACCTTCTTGAAAGCACCAATAAAGTAGCCTGAGAGCACTTAATAATTAGTTAAGGGAGCAGACTCATCCTGCCCGGGCGATCAATAGGCATTAGTGAGGCCCATCAGAGAGGCATGAGAAGAGCGATCCTGAGCATCAGCTGCTAGCACTGACACGTACGATCCTCTAAATTGGGCAAATGGGATGGGAAGTCTGGAATGTGGATTTGCTTGTCAGACATCAGTGTTGGTTTAAATTACTGGCTGCAGTTTACTGCATCAAACGCTCCTCCTCTGGCGCTCTCTGTTTATTTCAGAGCTTCAGGAATCCAAACTTTCTTATCGGGAAGCTTGGATCGAGCGCACAAGGAGAACAAGGTTACCTGGAAATTGAAAGAAAGAGTGGAATGGCTTCGTCAGTGCTATTTGAAGATGTAATGCTATCCTATGTGGTGCCAGGGAGGCTGACTGCTGCTCTGTCTGTCTGCAGTCCGCCACAGGCCGATGAAAACTCAGTGGTTAATGTTACACACACGTCCCTCTACTGTAACCACAAAAACTGAAAACCACACAGATGCCGGACACCTACGTGACGAGCAGACACTGGGAGTGCCTGGCCATCCCCAGGCCCATCGCCAGGCAGATGACCAGATCCAGGATCAGCAGCAGCAGATAAGCCAGCCACCTGCAAGAGAGGGAAATGGAACATGGCCCTCCATCACTCACACTCGCTTACAGAGAGCATGCTTCACGCGCGTGTCCAGGCCTCAGGAAGCGCCGGCCCAACATATGTTAGAGGCTAAACGTGTCAGATGTGTGTGTGTGTGTGTGTGTGTGTGTGTGTGTGTGTGCGCGCCGCATATCAGCATTCTTGTCTCCTAGTTAGAGCCCATCTGTTTCAGGTAATTTCCAGCTTGTTGTCTTAATAATTCAACACCACAAATCCATAGGCATTAATTATTCATCTCCCTTTGAAAATGTCCTTCACGGGAGCGGCCGGCGCTCAGCCCCCAGACGGAGTGTGTGTGTGTGTGTGTGATGGGGTGTGTGCTCCGCCCAGATGAGTACGTGGGAACTATTTGAGCGGCCCTTAATGCCACGGACTGCAAAAACACTGATGAACAGCGTCGCGCCCGCGAGTTTGTTCCCACCACACGTTACGTATCGACACGGACTCCCTGCGGTGCAGCGGCAGCGCCGCCGTAAATCCTGACACCAAGGTCAGCGAAGAATACGTCCGACTTTTAAAATAAACTCCATACCGGCGATGCTTTCGCTCATAAAATTCAGGCATACGAATGGAGAGAGACTGAGAAAGACGCTGCACTTTATTTTCTTTGCGAAACGGCTAAATTGTTTCTCCAAAGAGCAGGAAGAGGAATAAATTCGTAGACCTGAACAGAAAAGGGTGTAATATTAGAAACACAATAAAACCTTTTATTCCCTTTTTTTTTCTGCCTCGCTCAGAGAATGCGACATTGGCTGTTACATTTGCTTTTTTATCAATACGACATGGTAGCAGGCCGTTAATAACATAATGACTGCCTGAAATTCAATCAGGACCCGGGAGATTAGTGCTCCAACAATGTAGCCTGAAAGAGGATCTCGTGTCAGGATGGAAAAAAAAAAAACAAAAGTGGGGATATGTTTGAAATAGATGATCGGAGTTTTTGCAGCAGGAATAAAATAGCAGCCATTTATCTTTGTCATACCGGGATTTTAACATACTTCTTACAGGAGGTACTAAAAGATGGAAATGGTCAATTTTCATCATCATGATTACTCCCATCAACCCACTGGAACACAGTCATTCAAACATGGAAACAACAAGGACAATGTGAGGGGCAATAAATCACTGGAGTAATTTGGGGGTTCAGTGTGTTGCAGAAAAGAAAAAACACTCTGAAACATGAACATGTTGAGTTCTGGCGACAAACTAGCCCACCAACATAGCTACAGCTACTCCTTAGGAACATTTAGATACTTTAAAATACACATGTTCAGAGCGGTTGCCTCTCACCTAAACACAACAGTAGCTCCTCGTCAGCATTACAAACGTGAAGCAGCGAACGTGTGGCGTTTAGAAACATCCCCTCCAGTTCCCATCACAAATCACACTGATCACATGTGTAGGATGAACACACAGCTGGCCGGATAATGTGCTGAAAACACACTCACTCTTTACCTCCATTAAAGTGAAATTAAGCTGAGGAATTAATGGCGCTTTAGTGTGGAGCACATTTCCGAAGGAAACACTTTAGCAGGTTACCTCTAAATGTATACTAACAAATCTCCAGCACTTTGCCACAGATCGGGGCTAATAGGATGAATATCGCACACACCGGCGTTACCTCGTGTGTGATGACCTGTGGGGACGCGCTCCCGTGAGCATCCACATAAGCCGCCGTTTTTTTTGTTTTTTTTTTTTCCGATTAACACAGTCTAACGTGAGCCAACGCAAATCCTTTTACGCAGGGTACCGCGCCACCCCTTAATCTGTCGTCTTCGACTCCACTCAAAAATGACTCTGTGAGGACGATAATTAACCAGGTTGCAAATGGTGCGAACCTCAGGGCAACAGCGGCATGGCAGAATTTTATGTGCTCCAAAATAAAACAAGCTACAGAAGCCATCAAATTACTCTCAGTTTGCAGCGGCGGCAGCCGTTTGAGCCTCGTAAATTTGCACCACTCGTCCTAAATTAATGCCAGATATTCTATTCATTTAGGTTATTTATCGTCGGATGGGTCGGATCATTTTTCCCCCCCTCCTCTATTTATTGGATTAAATCTTTGCCCCTTGATACTGTTTCACATTATTGCAGAGAATCATGGTTACTAAAAAGAAAACAACAAGAAAAAAATACAATAACTGCAATCAATGCGAGCAACAGTCTGAAGGTAAGGAGATCATTTATGGTCTAGCAGCCACTCTTCCATGCATAACATTGAGTTTGAGCAATATGTATCAGAGCTCGAGCTGCACAGTGGGAAATAAGCTCAATTTCAGCTTTCATTTATGGAGCAATCAGGAAAAATAGCTTTTCCGGTCTGTTCCGGAGGGGGGGATCAATAAAATCACATCTGCTCTGGATCACAGTCTGAGCGGCATGTTTCCTCCATCCACATACACACACACACACACACACTGAATAAAAATCATGTTCCCCGCCCCGCCGGATGTGCCGCAGCCCCGCCCACCTGTAGTACTCGATGAGGGCCATCCGGCCGGCGATGGCCGCCAAGTCAATGTTGGTTTTGTCGAAGTCCGGCAGAGCCGTCAGCTCGCGGATCACGTTGCCGACCATCAGCTGCATGAAGCGCAGAGCCTGGAGGTAGTCGGCCCTGGCGGCGAAGATCTCATCCAGACGTTCCAGGTGCTGTTTGAGTCCGGTCTCCACATTGCCCCGAGCACCCGACACCTACCAGAAAGAAGAAGAAGAAGAAAAAAAAAAAAAAAGAATCAAAAAACACTTGGAACAGAAAATACAGAGAGAACATTGAAGAAATGAAAAGACAATTGGAAAGGTAACCGAATTAGATATGGAGGGAGGTGAAGAGAAGTCAGAGAGAAAACAGGGTCAGAATGAAATAGGAACATAAATAAATTCATAAAAAAGCAGATATTCTTGAAAAAGCGGATTGAAAATATAGAGAAAGGCGAAAGAACCAAAGGAAAACTCCCCCAGGAGAAGATTAACTTTTCTCCTCAACCGTGTGTTTTATTCTGATAAACAATTTTAGAGTGGAATACTGATAGCAATACCGGGGAGACCTGTTATCACAGGGGTCTTTGATAGTGAGCGCAGAGTGGGAGGAAGCATGGTGAAATAGAGTAAATACATTTCACTTTTCTGTTTGAACAAAAACAATGTGATGCAGTAAACGCCGGCGCTTTCATCTCACCAATTCAGCCGGAATACAAGTCAATTTTAACTCCGACGCCGACAGGAAGGAAACGGAGAATCGCTGCCGGCTTAACCCCCGATATTGATATTTGCTGGAGTGACATTAGCTGCACAATCTGCTCCGGCAATTGCCGACAAAACGGTAACCCTGCCATCGAAAGCACAACTCGGCTTAATCTCACTTAAGTTCTTTTGTTTCGTACTCTATAGAAGAGCAGATTTAAGTGTATGTGTTCTGCAGATAAAAAGCTACAGGAAAACATCCAGAGCTTCACCTCACGGGAGCCACACAGCATCAATGAAACCTTCAATCTTCGGGTGATAAATGCACGTTATTCATGGAACAGGAGATCGATCGAACAAAGAACACTGATGATAATTACTGAAACTTATATTTGTAAATTGCCTGCATTGATGGTGGCAGCAGACACGTGTCAAGCTGGGAAAGAAAAAGTTTCAACTGTTTCATTTCTTCTGGACTTCCTTAGATAATGGAGGCCGATCGAGATTCGGTTAAAACGACACATTATCGCAAAAAGGCACAGCTTTTGAAAGTAGGAGTGGAATTAAAGTGAAAGGAAATTAGATAAATGAGCAATACGGAGAGTCTAGAAATAAATTAGAGAGAATTAGAGTTCATTTTGTGCGAGAGGTGACAGCTCTGCCTGACATGGATTTTCAAATTCATTCATTTAATGTGCTTTTTTTTTTTTTTCTGTTACACTGCTGAAGTGGATTCAATCTCAATCAAAGCTTGATTTCAAAGTGACCTTCCAACATGCAGGTAAGTTACATTAGACTGGCCATTTCTCTCTTCTTACATTGTTTATCCCACAATGCTTTTCATAAACTCTAATCTCCTTTTATGCTCATTTAACACTGACATTACTCAACTGTGAATGGTTTTTAAATGAGACTATAATATATGTATATATATATATATATATATAAATTTTGAACTTTTTTTTTTTTTTAAAGAATGACAAATTTACAGTGAATGATCTCCCAAGCTGGTAATTTCACACACACACACACACACACACACTAGTGTGTGACTTTGACAGAGCACTTAACACTGCATACGGTAGGCGGCTCCGCTAATTCTGAACAGATGTTGCTCCCTGTATCATAATCTGCAGCAGTCTGCAGCTTCCCCACTTTATCTGTGATCTCCATTACCGCCGCGACTCCTTCGCCATGTCCAGGAGTGAAGAGAGCGCCCGTTCCCACACTGCGAAAACTCACCACAAAGAAGATAAAAAATGCATCCCTGTCTACTTGACGCTGCAACATTTCAAATAGTCTTGATTAAATTTTACTGAGTCGATAACTCCTGATGGGTTCTGAGTGAGATCTCGGAGAGGGCGTCCAGACGGAGATGCGGGGCCCATCCCGCTCTCCGGCGGTCCCAAAGGAAGGAGGATTTGATTGCCGGCAAACTGCTCCCACTTCCCACCTCTATGTTCATCATCCCTCACAGTTCCTGCCACGACGCCTCCAATCTTATCTGCGAGCCGGTCCGCCCTGACTGTGAGAAATGGGCTCCATCAGCTGGCTGCTCTGGGTGATCCACATTTCCCTAATCTGGACTGTCCCATCTCCCTTTAAAATGGATTAAAGCTCGCTTTTACTGAAAGCGGGTCACAAGGAGGATTCTCCGCATTGGACACGCCTGTTAAATGAAAGTGACTGATTTGAGGCCCACAGCAGCTCCGCTCAAAACGTCAATTTCACATGCAAGTGAATCGCTCAGCTTAACGTCATCAGTGATTTGTAGATGAGATTGGCTGTATTAAATGTGACAATAAAACAATTGATACAATCGAGGCACTTTAAATGGGGTTTTGTGTTGAGAAACAACCTGGAGGAACAGACGCTTGAGCAAACTGATAAATGGTCCAGAAAGCAGAGCTCATCAAGTGGGAAATCACTCATCTTACATTCAAAGACAAAGAGCTAATGTGAGGGAGGAAGCGCTGCCGTAAATTGAAAAGACACATTCTGACACAGCGCGATCGCCGTATATTCTCATTCATTATTTCCTGGCAGGTCTGAAGACTCTTTAATATCAACAACCTGAGAGCTGCTGAACAATCAAAAGACCGCCATCAGTAGAAAGGGAGAAAACGCTCCTCCTTGTCAAATCTTTCCCTCTGTGACACACGATAATCCCTCGCAGAGTGAGAGCGCATATCTCATAACAAGAAGAGCTTTAAGAATCCATCACTATACCAAAAATTGCTCCTTGTGTAAATCTCCGCCCTCACCGGAGCCTCGTGGAGGACAGTTTCGGTTGTTCCTGTGCTTACTTTACAACTCGGATCTTAACCAAGTGTGCGAAATACAACAAAGAAACCGTCTTGAGGGCTTAACGAGGAAGCAAACAGCCAGAGTGATTATATTAAAAGCAAGTGATCACACACATAAGAGAAAAGGTAATGGGAGGATTTGGTGAAGAGTTGAAGAAGTTATTACCGCTCAATCACGAGGCTGAACAGCGGCTAAAGCAGCTTTGGCTTCAGAGGACGGGGCCGACTCTCCAGCCCATCGCCTCTGCAGCAGGAGTACATTACATCAAGCTATAATCTTGGCATGTGAGATAGCCGCTGCTTCCCCCAGGACCTCTAAGCTTCTCATGTAGCTATAGTGTGCATTATGCCATGGGATCAAATCAATACTGTGGTGCGGAGAAAGCCAGCAGCAAAGATGTGGACTCATCAAAGATGCATCCATTAACATCCCCCAGCAAAAAAAGGCAAAACAGATTTCCAAGTAAGCTGTTGGACTAAAGTTAAAATGAATGCAGACCGAAGCAACAACTGGGAAACTTTTACAGACTAATATCAAATGTTTCTATCGAAAGAAATGATGAGATATTTCACAATGATCATTAGAAACACATATTTTTCAACATGTTATGAACCCATGCATAGAGCATCTTTTATTTCAACAGAATTGAATGGAATTGAACAGATTGGAGGTAGATTTGGCTATTCGTCGCTCTTTTCCGAGACTCTGCATCTCTTTCCAGAGGGCAGCGGTGAGAACACGTCACGTCGAAGCTGACCTTCCTTTGTTCTCAGCCAGTGCAAACTTTTTTTGGGGAGGTGGAGTAACGATTTGTTGGCGATGCGCTCTGCCTCCCTCTCCACCTGCTGCAGGTCCTTCCTGTTCCCCTCTGCCCAACCGGAGGACTGCACAGTGCGGCAGCAGGTCAGGAGGCTCTTTATTAAAGAAGGTAGACTACAGAGAGAATTCAAAATTACCCTTCAATTGAAAAAAAAAATAAAAATCACTGCAGGATGTAATTAAAAATGAATCCTGCCGTCCTCATCATGACTCACACTCCTCTACTGTAGAAATCTTTCATGAAAATTCCAAACCTGCTCTTTCTCCTGTGATATTCGACAGGGGCGATAGAGAAATGGACACTAATCTGTTTGCATCCAGAGTCCATTAATACAGCATGCCTGCATACGGCGAGTGGATGTGCGGTGCCGAAGCGGACGTGCACATTAAAAACACACCCACACACCAACATGCTCATCTATAGCACAGAGAGCATGACTGTGTGTGACGGAAAGGGGAGAGGCTTAACATCCATTAATGCACTGCAGATGGGAGTTAATCCTCTTCTCGCTCATTGTGATTATTTCCTCCTTGCAAGACCCCCGTTCCTCCTCCTCCTCCTCCTCCTCCTCCTCCTCCTCCTCCTCCTCCTCTCGCCTTCCTTCCTCTTCTCCTGTCCCCTGCTCCCTCCTTCCTCTGACAAAACGCCCCCAAATAACTTCTCCCTGAATGCAGGTCAGGGGTTGTATAGGAATAATCCCTATTTACAAATCCTAAGACAGCAGTCACCTCAATTCCTTCACTGCAACAAAAGTGGCCCCCCCACCGTGACGAGCCGCTCTGAGGCTGAAGCCATTACTCCGGAGCCGCTCCGGCGTCGACCGGCTGTGAGACAAGCATTCCCAAATCGGATGAGTCGGTACGTCACGGCAGGCTGATGATTTTTCCATTGTCGTTAAAGGAATGTTGGTAATTATTGGTTATTTAAGAACCATAGGGCGAACAGAATGAGTGTTTCCCATTTAACACCACAGTGACAGATTCGCTGTCTGGTCAGCTCGCACCCAGCCAGCAACGAAATTGTGAATTTGCCATAAATAAAAAAAAAAAAAAAAATCATTTCGGAAAACCGCTTTTTAATAATTCTGCTGTTACAATAGTGGATTGTGGAGCGGAGCTTGGCGAGCGTCTCTCACCAGATTGTTGATGCCGCCCAATGTGTGATTGGCATTATAAAGTGAGTAGGTCAGCTGGTACACCCCGTCGTTGGTCTCGCTGTTCCCATAGAAACCCACTCCTACCGCCGAGCTGTGAAAGGGAGAGATTCACACAAAATGAATGGATAAATCAGGAACAATTAATTATTTGTGTTTTTAATAAACAAACAAAGACAATTAACCCTTTTGTCTGCTTCGCTGCTGGTTTTCTCAACACAAACCGCTCAAGGTTGTTACAGGGCAACTTAGATAAAGACTCGCCCTTAATGAAGGAAAAACAGGCAGACATGAGTCATAAGTAATTTTCATACTTTTCTTTCTCCTTGGTGAAAGTGGGCATTCATGTGAGAATACTGGGACAGAGAAAAAAAACAGATCTTTTTTTTTTTTTTTCAAGTAATCCTTCAGAACCTGTCAGTCTTTCAGTAATTTAATCCATCTGGTTTGTTTACTACACAGATTCTGAGTTCAGCGAGCTAAACTTACATTTGCGGCGCTAAGCTTGGATCTAATGGCTAAAAGCCCCACATCAGAATTCAGTCCGGCACCTGAAAATGTACCCAAGCGAAGCACGCACAGACACACGCACAATCACACACACACCTCGGTCCTGGGCCTCAGTGTTAGGAGGGGTCAGTCTCTTAACCCCTGGGGTCTGTGAGTCCCCATTACTAACAGTCTGACTTAAACAATGGTGCAATTCCACCATATTTGACTTTACTGGGGTTATTCTGCGCTAAAGCAACGCCTTCCATCACATTGAAAGGGTGTTTCTATTCAGCCGGGTAGCTCATCAATCACACTCCAGATATCTCAAGATCGGTTGTTTCAGGGAAACAGCGGCGCACGCAAACACCGAAACAAACCAAAGCCCGGTTTAGTCTTACGACGGCGCATATATTGAGCATTTTGTTAAAACCATCTGTGCTGCAAAAACAAAACAAAAGCCACGCACGGGAACTCAGGTAAACCATATGGTGGGGCTAAAATCCTCCACGGCGAGATGAAGTTAGTTTAAGTAAATGGTTGCATTACAAGCAAGTGAAACGTCTGCAGTCGTCAAATTGTCCCCAGAGCAAGCAAAAAAAAAAAATCAGAGTGATCATCAGCTTCCATTTCGCCGGCGTTCACATTAACAGGTAGGCCAGAGGAATGACTCTGCTGTGTTTATTTCACCTGCAGTTTAAATAAGCGGAGGAACTGCCGGCGTAACGCGTTGCCCCTGGGTTTCCTTTTACATGAATTGTTCACACATAAAACAAAAAAAAAAAAAGAAAAAAAAATGGATTTCCAGCTTTTACCTCAGTCTGTCTTTTATCTGTTATGATTGCAGTTAGAGCTAGAAGGAAAACACCATCATGACCGGAGAAATAACTATGACAAAAACAAAACAACAACAACAACAACAAAAAAAAAAGGCTAGCTCATCTGCTGGAACGGAAAACCCAAATAAAAAAAAAGTCATTGTGAACCAAACGCAGCACAGGAAATGGGCATATCAGGCAGAGCGGTGAAGAAGTGAACGGTGGGCTTTAAAATCAGCAGAGGACAACCCGTGTCACCAGATTTGAGCGCGCTGAAAAGGAAACCAAAGACTGAGAGGCTCAGAAACAAACACGAACTGAAGGCAGCTCCTTTCAGAGCCGAGCGTTTAAGCCCCGGCCCGGACGGACGGACCTTGAAAAGCCCATTGTAACAGATATTACATTTTAACAAAGTTATTTCCTTTGGCATTGGTCTTTTATCTGATATTGTGCTCCGTTTGTCCTCAGAGCTTGAGATTTCAAGTTGTTTTCTGGGCTATAAAGCGGAGTAATTATGAACATGTAGCAAGCTTTATAGAACTTTGAAACTTTTTTTTTTTTTTTTTGACTCAAACAGCTCTGCTGTAATATCCTTTATCTGTATCAAGTTATGTTATTTACTTTGAGAAGAAGCTGGGCAAGCTCATGTTCATTTCTAATGTTATTAACTGGAACATCAAAATCCCCCAAGAAAGTAATGTCGTTTAAGTTAATTTCAGAAAAACTGGAACATTTTATCAGGCTGTTTGGAACAGAACTGAAAGTTTTATTTTAGCGTCACTGGTCAGGTTGTGACCCCCAGCTGCACTCTGAAAAGTAACTCAGAGGAGCTTTTAACACCACTTGATTTAATACATGGATCCAAGTAAAAAATTGTAATTAGTTGATTTTGATAAACTTTCTAAGTTCCAAACCCATTTTTTTCAAGTTATGAAAAAGTTATGTTCTTAATTACATCAGCTTAATTTTGCTTGCAGTTTGAACTCAAAATTCATTGTTGATGGGTTTAAAACAAAATTCAAGTTGTTATAACTTAACAAACTTGGCTTGATCATTTGATTTTGTCAACGTTGACTTCACAATTTTAAGTTCCCTCTCGCCACACAACATGCCTGGACAAGTTGGACAGTGGGTTAGCAGGATGAAAAACCTTGATACAAGCAACATTTCATGGTGACTAAAATTCATTTTTGGTAGGGTAAGGACACCACATCGGCACGGTTAGAGTTGGTCACAGCATAAAGGAAACAGGCTCTTTGAAGAATTTAACAATGATGATGGTAGTGCCGCAATGCATCATGGGAGTTTGGGATGAGATATTCAAGATTTAAACATTGATTTCATTATTTATTTCAATGCTCTGATGTTAAAAGTGTTATTGATAGTTGTGTTTGGTTGTGTTCTTGTTGTTCAGTTAATATAAATATAGTTACTTTTTGTGTCAAACCTGGAATGAGAAGTATTGAGCATTTAAAGGTGCTGTAGGCAGGATTTTGCTAGTCAATGCTAATTATTCTGTGTTTTCTTTGGATTAAATGTTAGAGTATCCATTGATAATCCTTTAGGAGTGTAGCATAATTGCGCTACCGTGAGGGCGCAGCGTTTCCATCTGTCTCTGTTATGAGCTGAAAAGGAATCTCCACAGCTCCAGGTATCTTTGACCAATCAGAAGAGCCCCTGAGGCTCTAACCGTGATTGGTCGAGGGGTGTTCGTCACACGTTCTTGTGGGAGGGGCTTAACTTGCGTAAGGGCGTGATATCAGAGAAAACAGGACAGGATTGGCGGTGCTGGGTTTCAAATCGCCATCTTAGATGGGTCAAATCACCATCTTGCTTAGGTAAACCTAAGCAAGATGGCGGAGATGCTGAATCCTGCCTACAGCACCTTTAATCTGCTCCTGCTACTACTCTAAAACTTATAGAGTTCAACAGAGCAGTTCCTAATTGCTTCTGGGCTTATTAATCGCCTGATACTGCCTGTGCAGGGTCAGTCCACAGTGCCCATGACAGCATTGTATTCCCAAATACTCACAACATTAAGGTTCAACAGAAACTGTCCATTTTAACAACTTAAAAGTGAGCAGCCAATTCATTTGAGTTATCAACTTAAAAATCTTGCATTTATTAAGTAAGCAGTACTTAAAATGATCTTTGACTGATAACAAAAAATGAATTCACTCAAAGTAATATAGTTTGTTGATTCAATGTAATTTCTGAGGTTGCCATAACTTAAAAAGACTAATGCAAACTGTTGCGTTGATTTTTTTTGTTGAGTCTAGACATTTCTTTTTAGAGTGTGAAGTTACACCTATTATTACCATAATAGAGATCTAGAGGAGTCTTTCCAATCTTTCAGCTGGTAAAAGAAACAATCTTTGCTTCACACGTTTCAGAACATCTGTGCTCCAGCTGATCAGTGTGGGCCTGAACAATAAGCGCTTTATTAACCCTGCAAATAACCTCGCTGGCGACGAAGAGCCGCTAATGACACGATGGCGAAGCCGTAATGAGTCGGGACAGCACGGGGTCAGGCCGGCCTCCGGGGAAGCGGTAATATTTTTTTTTTTTTTTTTTGCTGGAAGGAGTTAAAAGCAGCTGAAACAATAAAGAGCAGGGCTGGAGCGTACAGGATATTTAGTGTCGCTCCTCCTCCGAGGATGGAGCACCTCACAGGCCGGGCAATAATGGCGCCGCCGCATCTCTGAATTCAGCTCGTGTTGTTGGGCCGAACAAATAGCCTGATAAATGCCTGGACTCTGTAGTGAGCGGTATATTGCGCCTATAATAAACTCCAGTGCGGTTAACACGGACCGTCGCGAAGAGGGAGGATTTTTTAGAGCATAATCTCCCCCGATTCACACTGTCACTGAGCTGCACCGCCTCCTAAACACGTCCCGGTTCCACCAGATCGTAAGTCTTTCCACTAAAACCAAGAGAAAAACTGAATGTCGTGATTGTGGAAAAAAACAGAATATTTCAACTGACGTAAAAGAAGAAGGAATGAACACTATTTTTTCATCTTTTTTAATCTAACAAACATCCCACGACAGAGAAAAGGCCAATAAAAGACTTGATTGAAGTTTTATTTTAGAGCAGTGTCGCAACTGACAACTGGATCCACAGATTTACTAGCTTGTTTCTACAGAGAAATCTGAGGACTTTGAGGCGATCAGAGCGTCTCGGCTAAGCAGCATCATGCCCCGTCACTTAGCGCCACAACAGGCCCGGTGTGCTGCAGCCGGTCCGGTCGCAGCAAACCAAGTTAAAACCCAACACTGTCACAAGTTTGGGCGGATCTGTCCGCAAATCCAATCAAACTATTTCTGGACTCTTTTGTCTTCTTTCATTTCCGCCATGGGATGTTTTTATTGTCAAAGTTTATTAAATCATTCACAAAAGTACAATTATGGCGGAAGAGTTGGCCTTTAAGAGTTCGGTGACCTTTGGCATCAGAAAAGGAGCCGGTTTAAGTGAACGACGTGAAGGATCTCACCAGATGACGAGACCCGTGATGACCGCCACGCAGGTGACGCAGCAGGTGTCGGGCCTCTTGGTGTCTTCGTCTATGTCTCTGCGGCAGCAGCACAGGAAGATCAGGTACAGCGCCACGACCAGCAGGCTGAGGCCGAGACCCACGGCGCCGACGCAAGCCAGAAACACCAGGGACTGAAAGGCGGAGAGAGAGAAAAGGGACCAGAAAAAACAAAAAGACGCTTTCTGTTAATGTCACGCAAGTCATGAAAAGTAAAACATTAATCTTTTCAGAAGATTCTGTCAGTAAATATCCATCAGGTCACTCAGGTTGTTGGGATGAATCTCCCACCTGAAAGGCTCGCCGCCTGAGCGAACGCAGCACAACAGGAGCAAACAACTTGGAGGTGTTTTTGAGGTTAGTGGTGCAGCCGCTTCATTGATACCATCAACACAATACTAGTTACTGCCTGCAGCGAAAAGAATAGAAAACACCAAAGTTGAGCGTCTCGGGGGCGAACGCACCTCGCAGAAAAAAAAAACCTTGAGTTTTCTGCCAAGTGCCGTAGCCGAGCGGACCGCAGCTTAGAGGAAAACACTGCTCCAAGGCTGCGGGAGGGGAGCGTCATGTGACGGGCCGGCTTTCATTCAGTCTTGTGATTTCTGAGAGTATGAAAATGTTTAAAGCCTGGAGGATGGAGAGAGAATCGAGAGCGCAGTTGCACTTTGGTGCAGGATGTATTCTGTACATCAAACACTGTATTTATGACTATTTGTTTATCAAATGAAAAGAATGGGAGAGCTAGTAATGAGCTCCCGACACAGACTTGTTTATGCAACAGATTGTTGCGGAGAGCAGAGTGTGGCACTGTACCAATCAGCAGACATGCTCATAATTCCCATTCATCTGCAGTTCCACTGTTCTGAGATAAAAGTCACTTTGTGAGTCTGTATACCGCCTTTTAAGAACAAATCCATAGAAGCACAGGAACTCCTCTCAGCCTGGCTCCTCGTACTGAAATCCAGGTATTTATCCTCCAACCTCCTGTTTATAGTCGCAGGGGCAAATTCTGTGGGTTCACACTCATAATATTTATGGTCCAGGTTACTTTAATAACAATTCTGGAGAAAAGTGTTGACCTTGATTTTTACTTGCAAATTATTTTCAGTGGAACTTTTGATTTCCACAAGTTCAAAGAGTCCCTTTCTGGCCGACTAAGCCCAGTATATTTCATGACGTCTGTGACTCATTATTCAGTTTTTTCCATTGACGCTGTGACTGAATTTAAATGATTTTGGTTTTTTTATATTTTTAGAACAAAGTCCTTCTTTGTTCAAGCTGTGTCCCATGTAAATCAGTAAATCATACTGAGAAAGAAGATCTCAAAATAATTATCCAAATAGACATTAAGCTCACAAAACACAGTATCTCAAAAAATAATAGCCCATATCAGTGGATCTGATATCCTGAGGTGATAATTCTCTAAATGAACTTTCAAAAAATGGCTTATTTAAGCAGAGTCCTTCAGAAACTAAGTTAATGATGCCCGGATGAAGCCGTGCCAGAGCATTAAGATAGCCGACATCCTCCGCGGTCATCAATTTTACATCAAACAATCAATACAGAGATCAGAAAGATGAGCTGCCCCAGCCTGACAGCAGCCCAACCCGAAAAATCTCTATTCAGTGGTTTTCTGTTTATTTCTCAGCACACTGCGGCGAGGCTGCGTGTCGTCCCGCGTGGCCTCGGATCTGGTTAGGTATTCCGTCACCATCGCTCAGTTCAGACCCTTCATAAGCACAATCCTGCAGGTTCCACTTGCTCCTTTAATTTTACACTCCATTGTTTTGCGATTAGACATGCAGGCACCTCAATTCCCACTTGATGCAACAGAACCACAAGGCAACAGATGCTTGAGAGGGGAAGAGAAAAGACAGACACCGAGTGATTGTGGTACAGTCATTGATCAGAAAACCTCTCATCTTCTATCTCACCAAAAAGGAAGTTTGTATAGCCTGCCTGCTTTAATTAAGCAGTAAACAGCGAGCTTCAGAAGGTGAGTCTCTGGCTGCTCTGCATCTCTGGCACAGCAGATCAGGATGTCAAATGAAGAGCAGGAGCTATTTTCAGCCCTGACAGAGTGTGTATGCTCTGTGGACAGCCACGGCGTCTGTGACTTCTCACTGACTTCTGCACAGAGGAGTGAGGGAGATGCTGCTGAATAAAGGTGAACATTAATACAGAATGAAACGAAGACAATAAAGGACGACATGAGAGAAAAATCTGCTTGTTTCAGAGTCTAAACAAACAACTGAAGTCAAATAATGTGGAGTCAACAGTATATTCAGTCTCACTCGCTCTCTGTTTATATCTATAGCATTTATTTATTGGAATAAATTATCAAATGCTGCGATGCAGCACAGTGTTGATAGCCTGAATAATGTATCCCTCATCTCCAATTTTAATGAAATTTACACCTGCTGGATGATGCCACCCTGGGTTGTTGTTGTTGTTGTTGTTTAAATTGTAATCAAGAAGTAAATAGCATGTGATACCTGATGTGTGGTGATGCAAAATTTGCAACTTTGAAAACTATGATAAGAGCTGAGTGTGACTGTCCAGCATCATCCACTCTGCTGTCCTGTCCTGGTCCAGACCTGGAGACTCACTTCCTGCTGCTCAGTCGTTCCTCATCACCAAACATAACAACCCTGTCATTTTCCACATTTCCTGAATATAAACATGATGCGTGGCCATTAAGAGCACACTGTGAAAACAATTGCCATATTTGAGTAGTTTTGTTTTGCAATTAAATATAATTTATATAAAAGTTAGAGACAGACATACACAAAAGTAAGCTTTGATAAACTTGGGCGGAACTGAAGACAGACTGCTTAATTACTGCGGAGCAAATAAACACAATCAAAATAAAACTCTTTGATGGAATAAGACGGGATGAATAATTGTGTGCAAACGTGAGAAGATTTGAATCTTGTATATTATTATTTACCACCAGCAACTCCATCACGGTGCGCGCAGTTAATACAGGTCATGTGTTGTCATGTGAGGACTGCAGGACAGTAAAATCCCCTCAACTCCGGGACTTCCTCATATTGGGACGAAACAAATAAAGAACTGCCATGGTAACCCAGATAAAGTTAAACTTCACACTGCAGTTCGTCTAAAAGTACTTTTCAAATGTGTTCATCGTTATTTTTTGGGGGGTTGTCGGTGGTTCACGGCAGCACTGTGATTTTCTGGTGAGATTCTTTACAAAATAGTCCGTGCGCTTTTACGCACAGGTACAGTTACCAACCTGCTGATAGCTCGCCTCCTCCGGTTTGAAAGTGTTGTCCACCGACTGGAAGAAGAAATTGAAGTGAGGGAAATTGTGCAGCCAGTATGTCCACCACGGAGCGACATAATCAAGCCTTGCAGTGGCCATCATTGGTTGGAAATCAACCCGTTAAACCACTGACGGCAGGCGTCCCCCTCTGGATTGGCACCTGAATATTCCCAGCTTTTCAGGACGGGTGAATACTTATATAATAGCCGTGCTGCGACTTCAGCAGAGGTGACAGTTACAGTGGCCAAAAAAAGTATCAGAGTGGAGTTTCTTCTTTTGCCATCACATCGTCAGAACAAGGCTGGATGTCGCCACTTCCCTCTCTGCTGTCCATAGTTGTTTTTTTACGCAAAATCCGCTGCGCAGCGAAACCAAAGTGTTAAAAAGTGGAAGAGTGCGGGCCGAGCGCTTCCATCTGAGGCGTGGGATCGTCTGCTGACGGTGGGAACCTGCCTCCCCCTCACAAAGAGGGCGTGACCGCGACTTTCTGTCAAGTGGGGAGAGCCCTCACGCCCTTGAGTCAATCAGACAAAGACGCAAACAACAACAACAAAACTGAGATTTCCAACACTGAGAGTGGAATCATGTTAGAAATAAGCGTCATAATTAAAAAAATATAGTGACAAAACAAAGAAAACTTCCACATGATGCCACTCCCTTCTCAACACAGGCCTGTGAGGAGTGTGTTTGGATCTTTTCCCAGTGCATTTAACATTAACATTAAACCCAGAAACACTGAGGATGTGTAGTCTTCGTGGCCTCAGCTTCCTTCCTTCTTTCTTTCTTTCTTTCTTTCTTTCTTTCCGTCCGTCCTTCCTTCCTTCCCCCCTTCCTCCGGACTGCCGCTGAGGACGCAGAGGTATTCCGCTGCGCTATTTATGACTTGTGCTGTTAATGTCTGACCTCTTGTGGACAATGAGGCGCACTGAGGTGAACAGTAATTAGGCTGGTAATGAGATGCTGCTGCTGCTGCTGCTGCTGCTGCTGCTGCTGCTGCAGCCTCTTGCTACAGGACGTCTCCCACCTTTATTTACAGCCCCAAAAACTCCCCAACATTCCCTGCATTAAAGCCACTAAACGGGCTACGCAATACACGCGATGTTAACATGATTAAATGACCTGTTCATGCATCATGCAGAGCAGGGATGGAAGCACAAGACCAATGACCGCCAAACCACCAAGCACTTTTTTGAAAATTAATTTCTTGAGCAACACCGAGAGCCGAGCTGAGATATCGATGATGCTTCCATGAAAGAGTCCAGTCCTCTTCACGATGATGCCGACTGGAGTTACCCTCAAAGCCAGGCTGTCAGGGCCAGCGTGTAAAAACATGCATAATGCAACAGCTGTACCAGAAGTTTTTGACATTTAACTGTATTTTACGCAAGAAAATATCATTAAAATCGACTTTATGTCGAGATCCCATTCATTTTTTTGGTAGTAATTGTTTGGCTTTGTGAAAAAAATTGACATTTTCATCACACATGGTAAAGTTTAAATCATGTCCAGTTTTGGTGGTGTCCATTAAGCTACAGCCAGATGTTTGTCAACCAGGTCATTGAATGTGGACCCTGAACATCTGAAGCTTCCACCCTTTCTGCCTCCATCCAGAGAAAAGTGCTCACTATTTATTGCCAAAACACACTGTCTTGTCTCATTAATTTCTTATATTTAGGCCGTTTTCATTCGCTGTTTGATGTTGATGCTACTTTCATGCTGCCATCAGCAAATCTGACAGAGGCGTTTCTGGGTTGGTGAACTGTCGCTGGCAGAGAGGGGAAACGGAGCTTTATGCCTTCAAGGTTATAAGGGAGGTTCTGGGTTTTTAATCCCTGAGAAAAAAAAAAAAAAAGACAACAGAGCCAAATATGAAGCTCTGGAAATTGAACTGAAGCCAAAAAATGTTTGAACTGGGAAAAGCACAACCCTGAAAATAAATGTCCATTGTACCATGAGCAGGATCACAATCAGGTTTTTAATATTTGGAACCAATAAAGCATGAGAGTAACCTGCAGATGGAGGCGGTGCTGATGTACATCATGTCTCAAAGTGTCTTTGAACAGAGTGAAACCTGCTCTCCAGACTCTGCCGGGGAGGGGAAGGCGGCTCATTGTCACAACTAAGGAATGAGAGAGAAATATGCGCAAAAATGAGAGACTTTGCAGATTAATTCATTTCAAGCAATAATCCACAACAACACAACGGTCAGATGTATATATGATTGGTGTATTATTTCCATTTTCACATTATTGTAGCCAATTTGTTGTGTTGAAGCATGTTGTTTTTTTTTTTTTTGTTTATTCTGTTTTTGAGTGTTGCTTACACTGCATACAAAACCATCACTCAGTAGACTCATGCAAATAGAAAGCCTTGGGAAACCAACTAAATAAAAAAAAAGTCCATTGGCAAATGAGAGGAGGGATGAAAATGTGTCAAATGCATTTTTGCCCTAAAGGAAGCGTTGTTTTATCTCCACCGTGGTTTCTTTGCCAGCTTTAACCATCTTAGCGTGGCCACTGCTGTAATTATTCGGGTGCTTTGATGCACCTCCACGGCCGGGCGCGTCGAGAGAGTGTGTGCTCTGAGTCTGAATATTCCGAGTAGGTGACACTTGAAATGCACTGTATGAATATGAATTTTCGACTGTGCTCTGCATTTACAAATAGTGGGATTTGGTTCCAGGAAAAGTCTCCGGTGATTGCCGTGCCAATCACTCCCGGCGTTTGAACCAAGGGCACCAATGTGGGGGAGACAAAAAAAAAAAAAAAAACCCACAAAAAAACAAGGGAAATGAATAAAAAAAACACCACCGTCTGCATTTCTTTAATTCAGACTACATGTGTCAACCCTGCCTGTCTCTTCGTCAGTCATTGTTTTTATCCTCGTCTCGACAAAACATGTCATTCCTACAAATCACCGGAGCCAGAGTGCATAATGTATTCCGAGGATGAGCGCAGGGAGGCCGCAGTAAGCACAGAAACCCCACTTCTTCCAAAACTTGCTCTTTGTCAAGTGAATTCATGTTCAAGGGCTAATTTACCAATATAAATGTATCTTTGTAAATCTGTTTGGGGAATATAACAATACTGTTTATGGCTTTTATTATATGAAGTTTACTTTTTTTCACCACAAATCTCTGTTCCCAGGGATTTTTAAAGTCTGGTATCACACACACATACACACACACACACGCAGCATATGCTCGGCCTTATTGCCAGTAGTTACGTTTGGTTGAACGCAGGACCTTCTGTTTCCAGTATTATGGAGAATTATTTTTAAAGCCCGTTGGGATGTAAAGCCAAAATGAGCACAAAGACTGAGATGCTTTTAATTTGAATATCTGAACTCTTTTATACAGTCTTAGCAGTCCTAACTGCTTTTACAATCACCACTTGTCTCCATTTTACTCCCAATAAAGTCCACCATGAAAATGTACATTTTATTGAAATAAATGCTAATTTTAGCCTCCATTTACCAGGAAAAATGAAAGGATCACACCCTAAACCACTGCTCTACTTTAATACAGTGACATAAGTAAACTTCTGTTACTAAAAAAAAAACTGCAATCAATTGAACAAGTGTTTTTTTTCCCCCACAATCCAATATAAAGTCAATGAGGCTGAACCATTAGGTGGCAGCCCAGCACTTTGAGCATCTCTCACATCTGAGCTGTCCAGAGGTGTCCTCTACTTGAATATCTGCGAAGCTCGCCCCTGCACACGGTTCCTTTGAGCATAATTCTGTCCGCAGAGTTCCCTATAATAGTCCAATAAAGATATAGCTTTAATGAACTGCAGTTTAAAGATCAGATCCATTGCTTTCTCGCGCCTTTCGTCAGAAACGGTCCCCGGGGTCAGTCATTTGGGCGCCGATGTTACAGGAAATGCATATCAAAGAGAACTTTGAAGTCAAGGCTCCGCGTGGCAAACTTGAAAGTGCGGGGGAATAAAGTCATATAGTGAGTGACAAGTCTCAAGGTCGGTGCGATTCTGACGACTCTATTGTAATGGTGTACAGACAGCTTTAAAAAAAAAAGAAAAAGAAAGAAAGAAAGAATAGAAGAACGTCTGCTGAATTTTAAATCCAGGGGGGCAAATATTCCTGTCGGTGGTTTTTCTAACCTTGACTTCTTGTGGGCAGCCACATTTCACCCAAAGCTCACAGGAGCCGCCTTGAATTACAGAGAAGTCTAATTGGACTTCCCCATATAAACCTTTCTGTTCTGAAATCTTGACGCTGAAAAGAAAACGAGTGCGACGTCTCGACACCGTCGGACAGAACCTGGCCGCATGCGGCGACCTGCAGACGCCATAATCATGGGAGGGAGAGAGAGAGAGAGGATCTCGCAGTCCTTGTAGTTATAGTTATTGCTTCTTCCTCATCATGCGCTCAAGTGTCCTCAACAGGCTCTGGATTTACCTCCTGATTGACTGTCTCCATAACAATCAGCGGGATGATTGGTTCATTTAAAAGTGTTTTGAAGAGCCTTGTGTCCCATCACCTACTTCCTATACTCCTGGGATTCTTCCCAGCCCTAACAGTTACTGCTCAGTGAAATGTGGAAATGTGTTGTATTGGACTTCTCCTCCTTCATGGTTATTGCTTCTTCTTCTCCTTTTTTTTTTTTTCGGATTTGTGACTTAAATCCCTTTGCTCTATTTTGAGTGATTTATACATATGAATGAAGATTTATGCCTGAGAGCTCAATGTGCCGGTATTATCCAATCAAACCGGGCTGCTCAGTGGCTCCTGAGATTGCATTAAAGTGTAATATCAATGCAGCAATCCTTGGGTTATTGCCACTTTGAAATACTCAGGGTCCCTCCGATACTACAGCCACATGTTATGATCGGGGGGATTTGTCTCTTTAGGTAATGTTTCACCGGAGATTGCTATTGCAAATGAATGGAAACTTGTCGACCATGCTTAATTTATTTTACAAATGATTCGATTGAGATAGTTAGAGAGAGAGAGAGAGAGAGAGAGATTTCATCATGAAGAAATAAAAACAGGAAAGAAAAAACAACTAAATAAATAGGAGAGCTTTGAAATTCCCCAGCACTACATTCCGCCATTGGTTTCTTTAGATTCCATAAACATGTTGTGGTGTTTTGTTCTTTCACCACAAACAGGAGCAGCGATCTGTTGTCAGTGCAGAGGGGAACGGCAACATTTCTCTGGAGCAATTCTGCAGGGAGACGCCGCCATTAGTCCACCATGAAGGCTGTCAGATACATGATCCATGTACTTTCATTGCCACACATGCTTTCATTTCTTATTTTTTTTTGTTATATATTTTTTTGATTTGTCATTCCAGTAAAAAAAAAAAGGGACTAGTCCAGAAGAGCAGGCAGGAGGGTGGCGGTGGTGGTGGTGGGGTTATTAAAGCATTTTGTTCCCCCTCCTTCCTCTCCTCTGATACAAAGCCTCCCTTGAACTTCTGTCTGTTTTTTTATTTTTCCCGCTACGTGAATCTCTTCTGTTCGGCGTGCGTGCGCTCGGGGGGGAAAAAAACCTTTAGCGTGCAAAACATTTAGCATATTCTGCCCAAATCCAGGCCGCCAGTGGCTTCCCCGTGTTGACTGTCTAGTCTAATCCGCTGGGTTTTTAAACTCTCCGTGTGGTTAAGCATTTAAATGGAGGAACTCATTGGTCCTACGTGAGACAGTGGCTTTGATATCGTGATCACACTATTATTTTATGCAGCTGCCCGGTGCTATAAGGGCTATTTCATGCAGTAATGATTTTTTGTGCGGAGAAAAACCTGAACTGACACTGGGACATTTTTTTTCTCCTTTCTTTTTTATTCCCCTGCAGGAAAATAGCTTTCTTAGCCTGCAATTTATCCAATTACGGATTTACAGCAGTGCAAAGTCGACCATATGATACAGCCCAAGTCTATTTTTCAGCCTTTGGAGCAAATCCAATCATTCCAAATGGTTGCTGATGGTAATAATTGCAACAGCATTTTATTGATCTTATGGGTCTATGGAGTGGAAACAAACAAGCGCAACCAAGATAAAGAGATAGCACTTTTTGCGCGCAAAAATATTTAGTTTGTTGACCTGTGCCCTTTGTCATCACATCTTAATAAAGGATTAAAATACAAACTTAGTATGAATGTTGCCCAGGAAACAAAAAGAAGCTTCGCCACACAGAAGCAAACTTATAGGACAAAATCTTCAGATCCTAAGCCTTTACAGGAGTTCATTACCTTCTACATCTATTATAACACCTTTCCCCCCCACTACACAGCACTAACCACACTGACATTTAATCAGCTGTGGTACAAATGAGTTAAATCAGAAGGTAAAACCACTCAGTTAGGAGCTAATAGACCTATTTTGAACAGGCGGCTCCACTCAGCGGTCCTACAATGACACAACATAATACTGTTTTTTTTTTTGTTTTTTTTAATCATCTGGTTTCATTAAAATATCATTGACTGTTCCAACAGTCAGAGTCCTGTCAACCGGTTGAGTCTGCTATAACTAATAGCAGTATCGGTACCATTTTCTGTTGTGTCATCCTTTATTAAGGATATAATGATTCATTATAAAGACCCCTAGGATGTGCTGTTTTACCTCCTACTCTCTGGAAAAAAAGAGAAGAAGAAGCTGCAGGGCATCTGGAGCAAAAATACATTCAGTAGCTACAGACATGGTTAACTACAAGACTGATTAACATTTATGGAATTTTGCTGATGGCTTGTAATAAATTTTGGATATTCTTATTAGTTGCCCATAAAAGATCTATAAACCATTAGTGGCAAATTCACCCTCATTACCATTAATACATATAGAGAATTAACTGTTGTTAAGGGATTTATAAACATGAAATGAATTGGTTCAGACGGATGTCTCCGTGTCGCTGCGCGGCCGTGTGAACCGCCGCTCTCCTTCGTATCGGCGAGAACGCTCGGCCAGTAAAGTGGATTTGCGGCTCTTCCAGAATGGGTCTGCATCACTGCTCCTCTTCTGCAAACAGCCCTCTGAGCTCCGGGTGCTGCATCGCCAGCATCACCTGCGCCATGCCTGTGCATGAGGATCTGTGTTTAAGAGAGACTCCCTCCTCCGGGCTGGGTCGGCCAGCACATCAGCTCTCTCCGTCCCCACCACAACAGAAGCCTGTTCTGGACGCGGTGTTACTCCAGGATACTATTAGCAAGCTGAACTTCTTTATTTATTTATTGATTAGGTTATGCTATTGTTCTCCTGCAGACCGGCTGGTGGAAATACTTCTTGATTTGGTTCTTTCAGTTCCTTCCACCGCCCACCTGAAGAATTAATTCTGATGCACTTGCTGGGTTTATAATTACATCAGTGGTTATTGTGTAGCTGTGCGTTATTACTTTTGCATAGTGCTCCCTTCGGATAGCGGTGGAACATGAACGCTTATGTTTTTTAGAGTATATGTATCAATCTCATGTGGTTGTTCCGCATATTTTGAGCATCCCTCTTTTGGCACATGCTCTACTGGTATAATTATTTCCCCTCAGTGTCGTCTTGAAGCTCCTGTCATTGTTCCACAGGTAGCCACGTTCACCTTCCATGCACTCGCTTCACATTCAGCTGAGCTTTCCAGAAATATTTCAATTCACAGCTAGATGTGACAGCTTGCTATTATTCATATCATAATTGTATCTTAAACTGCTGAGCTCCTTTTCTGTAGTTTATGCCGCTGCTCTCAGCCACACTCATTGTAAACCTTGTTCATACATCCATGAACTGACGCCGGTCATCTGCTCCTTATCAGTATCGGCGCTGCATAACATTTCCTAAGGAGAGATTATCTCCTCCCAGCAATGATTTCTCTTTTCTTTTCCTTTTTTTTTTGGGGTGATTTTAATATGCTTGCGTTAATAATTATCTGCTGCATAGTTGATGTGCCTCCGCCTGATACTGCATATCAAGTGAGCCGCAGTATTTAGATTTATCCATCCTAATTCATTACGCGCAGCTCCTCGTTGGCTCGCCGTCTCCTCTGGAGTTTGAAGCACTGGATGTAAAGTGTTTCCCGAAACGACTTCATATCACAGGGATACACTCGTTCTTGTACCTTACTCACCGAGACACTTAGGCGTTCGGTTCGTTTAAAGAGGCTATTTTTTTTTTTTTGAGAACGCAGTCTCAGCACGGACTTTCGAGGTGTGTCAGAGCGGCGCACCGTTAATGAAAAAAAAACAAAAAAAAAAGAATGAAATTGCCACTCAAATAGAGGAAACACTGCAAGATTTTCTGGCAGAAGCGCCGTCCTTGTTGACGCCGATGATGAGTGCTCTTTCAAGACGGAGCAGATCCGGCCTCGTGCGAGGCTAACTGGAGAGGGCCGTGGCAGATAATGATATTCTCCCGCCCGTCAATGACACCTCTCAGTCTCAGTTGTTTCATGCTAACATATATTTTAAGAATACGGCAAATCACAGAGATCCACTGGACGGGCAACTTTTCCAATATCCACTAGTGAATAAGTGAGAGTGCTCGTGCTTACACTTGAAAGCCGAGCCAGACAAGGGTACAAATGAGAGCATTTCAGAGAAACATGGGAACGCATTCCAAACAGCTGACAGCCATTACATATAATGGCCCGGGCTGAGGACAAGGTCTCGTATTCATCCGCGTGTTGAGAGCTCCGTCTGAGTGACGGATAAGGACGCATTAAAAGAATGGTGTCTGAAACACGTGACGAGCCCCGTGGAGACGGTGCGGTGGGGGAGGAATCGCCGCCGAAGGTGTGAATGCGGGGCCAATGCCAGGCGGGAGTTACTGAAAGCGAGGAACGTTGAGTCTGTAGCACGAAGCCCGCGTGTGCCGGTGGGAAATTTTTCCACAGCAGATATGAACTGGCAGCACCGCCGATATACTTCAATAAGTTTAATCAGTGAATTTTAAGTGGCTTTGTCTGTGTTTGAAATGTGATGTATTGTATAATTAGAAGAACTTACGATTCAAATCAATAGAGTGTAAAGTCAATGACAATTAGACAGATTGGGCTCCTGCAGGATTTATGTTCAACTGCTGGCAGGATGTGTGTGTATGAATGTAGGAGTGTCTGATTCCACACTGACGGGGTCTTTCCGAGGTGTTTCCATGTTCTTCTTGTCATGCAGTCTGGCCTCAGAGCAAAATCGTGCAAAGATTGAATTTTGATGGGATGAATATGGATGAACGATCGTCTCCTTATGTATATGCATGTCGACGCAATTAAAACACTTTGTGCGCAAGTAGTTCAACTATATCCTTGTAACAGTAAACTCCAGATGCACTTTTCAATCTGCATACCTTCAAATGTAGTCAAGATATTCCAAGGAAAATACATAAGCCTTGAATGTAAAACTTGAGTTTTCCGCCCTTCAAGCACAAGGTCATAGTATGTAGACAGCCGTGTCTTACATTGCATATTTTACATTCTGGGGCTTTTCACATCTCTGCAAAAGGTTGTACTTTTTATTTGGCAGCGGAGGAGCTGGAGAGTGGGAGAGATTGATTTAGTATGCTTCAGCTACATGGGCTGCTTTTGTGTCTGGAGTTGCAATTTAGATTTAGAAGACAGAGCGGCTGCAATCAGGAAGAGGTGGTAATCAATTTTTCTTGTTTATGTGTGCTTGGGCGCGCACGTGTGCGTGCGTGCGTGTGTGTGTGTGTGCGTGCGCCTCTCCAGCTGCACGGAACACATCCGTAGCCAGTGGCAAATGAGAGGAGCCTGTAATGATAACCATTCAGCGTTCCCTGCTGATACACAGATACTGCCCTCTCTTTGTCTCATTTAGTCTTTTCATCACATGATTTTTATTTTTCATATTCTACTAATCATAATTTCTTCATTTTTTTTTTAATTTAAAAATAGTCATAAACCTGTTCTCCTTTGCCGAAGACGGTGCTCACTTTATGAGAACACAGAATTCATTTTTTATTAGAAAATCCAAACAAAAAAGAAAACCAGGCAATTTCTGTATTTTCAACAACAGCAGCAACAACCTGTTAACATTTGGTATTTCAGATTGATTGCTTTTGTCACTAAATAATGAGTGATTCGTACAATTTATTAGCTTGGACGTTTGCCCTTGTGCAGCAACGGAGGCAGCTTATCGCGAAGTTTCACGCGCGACTTTATTCAGGCGGCTTTAAACAACCGGACTGTTTCCTGGCGGGCGTTGTCAGAGCAGAACATGCCTTTTTTTCACATCCAGCCATGATCCTCTGGAAGAGAAAAAGGGAGACAGATGAGGATACGGCGAGGAGTTAGTTCTCACCTTGAACACGCCATCACTCTTCCTGACTGATTCTGGGGTTCGGGCCCGCACGTGGGGTTCAGGCGCCGCGGCCTGACAGGGAGACACATGGTACATTCAGCATCGGAGATCAATCACCGGATTGCCTTGCAATACCACTGAACCTTCAAACAGAACAACAAACACAGCGTCACACGCAGGGATCCGTTTTCTTAGAAGACAAATATCGCGTCCTTGGCGAACCTGAAAGGAAAATAAAGACGTAGAACCTCTGAGAGCCTTCATGTCTGAAAGAAAAAGAGTGATAGAGTAAACTCACTCCACTGCACTTGGCTGGACTCACTGGGTGGACGTTTCTGGGTGTTTTGCGGGGGAGCCGGCTAAAGCCTGGAGAGCCCGGCGAAGCCTTGTCTCCCGGGTGAGTGAAGAGCGCGGTGGCTCTCTCCAGCCCCAGCCTGCTATTAATTCATGCCGCTGTCTGGCAGATGAGGCGCGCTTGCGAGCGAGAGCACACTTCCCCCATTTTTACCACTGTATTTAAAATGGATGGCCCGAGCGGCACAGCCGGGCAGCGAAGGCTTCTTATCGACGTTCCCGGACTAGCATGACACGAGCTAGCGCCACAAATTCCTGTTTGCTTTTACTGTGAGGCACATTACCGTTCGTTTACTTCGCAGGTCTCAATCAGCCTCTTGATTTCCAATCTCGTGCCATCGCCGCAACTAGTGCCGAAATAAAACCTCCGTCGGCCAATATAACGCAAGGACAATAATGCGAGTCCCTGATGCCAGGGCTCCCCTCTCTGCCGTCTCATTACAGCGGTTGTGTGGCGTGCACGGGGACAGAACAGGACAGCAGTGACACACAGAGCACATAAAGTGGACCATGAAATAGGCGGGGTGCCTGCAGATTGGCCAGCGACGACAGGGGTAGTTTATAGTGTGTGAGGATGAGATGGGACGAACTGATTTTCATTTAATGACCAGCTGTGTGATGTGGACTCATGCAGGCCCATCTAAAAACATTGGCTTTCACACACTGGGGAGAGGCGGGAGCTGGGGGAGGAGTAATAGGGGATAGTGTTGGGTTGATCAGGCTCTGGCTGACATGAATAGTAAGATGTGCCAGAAGGCTTGTGGGAGCTGTCTTTCAGAGAAAGAACTCATCTGACACCAAGCGAAATGCTTTTAAAATGTCTGATGTTGCCGCTTTGCCGACCAAACATATGATCTGAACCCATAATTGACCCGTTACCTTTTAACCTGCAATAACGGAACACCGCTTTCATTCATTTGGAGCAAGTTTTTGGCCTCGCTGTGAACAGAGGTCCAATATCTCCTCATGTCGAAGTCTTTTCTGTGTCCTGAGAGAAATAGCTGCTGTTTTTTTTTTTTGTTTTTTTTTTTTTTTTCAGTTTTGAAGCTAAATGTTCCACTGTGTTTGCCAGCTAATCTCTAATTGTCTCGGTCTGATGTTTGTTGCTACGTAAGCTGATATGTGCGCTGCGAGTTTATCAGAGCTTGTTTGATGAAAAGCCTCGGGGCCAAAAGCAATCATATGAGAGCTCAACTCGACCGAGAGCGAAGTTGGGACTCTCACGGCTAAAAGTTGAGCGGAAAAAAACGCTGTTAGCCCGGCGAGGACAGGGATGGCTGCAGGACCAGGTGATAGGTTGATGGCGTTTTTATTTATTCACACTGTTTTCACATTTTTATAATTCATTTTGGACACATATACATTCATATTTTATCCCATTTTATCCACTATCAGGTGGCGATGTGCTGAAGCCAATCCCAAAAAGCAGACTACACACACAGGACTTGTTGCCAGCTTTGGAAATTAAAGTATATTCAGAGAGAACACGCACAGTTATGCATACTGTCGATTGGGCAAATTAAAAAAAAGCAACAGCTTGGAAAGAGATTGATATCATTTGTCCATGATTCATTTTTGATATATCTTAATTAATGATGTGATCCGCTGATAGCAGGTGAAAATGTTCCTGAGTCCTGCCTCCTGAGTAGAAACGGCGTGAGTTTAAACCAGGACACAGATTTTCAGTCCTTTGTGCACATGTTGGAAATCTACTGTCTTCCTGTAGTCCAAACAACGCATGAATTAGTGTGTGAGTGTGTGTGTGTATGTGTGGGTGACTGTCAATGCTTGACCTCTGGTGGACTTGCAATCTATATCCTGCAGCCCTGAGCAGGATGAAGCAGAGTAAGAGATGGATGTTACATTTGAAGTGTTTTATGTATCATAAAAATCTAAACACGCTCATCTTTAGTGTCAAGAATACTTTATAAACCCTGAAGGTTGTGCTGCTCAGTAAATTCTGTTGAAATGTTTTGATTTGTATTCCTGTCAAAACAACTAAAACGGTTTGAAGACTAATTGTTCCCTCACCAGTTGGCAGATGGAACATCGGAAATATCACACCTTGCTGAAGTGAATTTAACCTTTATAATTACATCTGAAAACTATGCATTTACTTTGTTTAAACTATTGCCATAAACAGATTTTGGATAAAGCCCAAAGAAAACTAAATCATAACTTTAAATGGAATAATGTAACTTCATTTAAAAAAAAAAGAAAAAGTGTGGCGATTACGTCAGGAATATAACAATAAAAAGAAGCTTTGAATGAATAACTCATCAGGTTTTACAGTGCAGCAGTGCATAATCCTGCACTTTATTTTTCCAGTCAAAAGTTATATTTATGTGATATAATTATTTTATTATTAGTGTGTATGACCTCAGTGAGAGAGAGAGCACAGGGCATTAAAAAGGCTTTTCACTTTCATCATATTCAATCTAATGACATTAATTATAATCGTGACCTTTGGAAGCGTTTTAATGTTTTGCTATTATCACTGACCCTGCTTAGTCGTAACAGCCGTCCTACACAATAGCTGGGCCACGATGCTTTTTCTCTTCTGCTTATTTATTTTTTTCCAACTCCTCATGGTTATATTGCTGATAACGATGTAAAGTTAAGGTCGAGGCTACGCTTTTTTTCCCCTTGTTTTTGTTTTTTTTTTTTTACTAGTTTTGTATCCTGCATAAATAAAATGCTACAAGGCCGTGGCCCACAGATAAGATATAAATATGTATACACGCCAAAATGTCCTAAACAGTTGCCTCTAATGACAGTCTTCACGATCACAAACAGACGAACAGACTTTGAGTTAGAAGTGCAAATAATGTGTGCTGGGATGAATAATAATCACACAGAACCTGTAAACAGGCTTCCACTTCCTCTGTGATTGCACATTATGGTGAAGAACATTTGGAATAAATTATTCAAGTCCAGCATGAAGACATAATGACTAATTGAGGTTATTTTAAAGACCAAATGAAGAGGGGAAGTCCTGGATGGAAAGATTACTACAGCTATTTCACCTCAGGAACGAACCAACAGCCCTGTTTGACATTTAGAGGAAGATTCTATCATGATGAACCCTGGAGTCATGCAGCCAAAGAACATGAAGTAGAATATAACACTGGATGGAAATCAGTGTTGGGGCTCAGGTGGTAGATTGGGTCATCTAACAATCATAAGGTTGCAGGTTCAATCCCCCTTATCTCCATGTCCATAAGTCCATAAGATCAATGCTTAAGTACCTTGCACGGCCACTCAGGGTGAATGGATGAATATGATTAACACTGTAAAACACTTTGTCGCTGTTGATGCACTATGAGTGAAATCTATTCACTGCAATAAATATTAAATCCTGTGTGCGTCTAAAACAACTGCGCAGTGACAGTTTCCCATCAATCCTACTTATGTTGGAGGTTCGGGCCATCGCATGGTTACTTCCACTTGACCGAATGGATCTCAGAAACATCTGTTTCTTAGTTTCAGGGAAAAAAAAAAAAAAATCCACTTTATTTTCCACTTTATTTCCTGCGGTGCCCCTTCTTGATCCTACTCTATGATACTCTCATGTCTCCTCAGCTCCAATATTTGTTGACATGTCGACAAAGTCAGTGTTACAACCTCAAAGGAGCACACTTCTTCAAGTTCTGCTTGACGGGCGATTCCATTTGACAGTCACTTAAAGGAGACCCCTCCCTTCCTCCTCCCATGGCTGCTCTTTCCAGTAGGTTACACCGTAGACTGTCAGGCGGCGGCGGCGGCGGCTGTCACTGCGGAATGACAATGTCCTGACCAGCCCGATTTCTCTGGAGTCACTGCCTCCAGGTTTTCCCCGCAGGTTGTTGAGGCATGCTAAGGTCTGCCATAGGTGTGTAGGGGTGGGGGGGGTGGGGGGGGGAGTCCTGCAGTACCTCAGCTCATTTTGATTAATGGACCTCTCTCTGCCCCTGAGTGAGCAATTATCAGAGGGTAGGCAAAGTCGTTCATCACTGTAACCAAGCAGCAGGTCTCTTCCACAGTCGAAAGTCATACCTGCGGGGCGAAGGGTCTACAGCCACCCCGCCTCCTCCCCGTCAGCCGGGCCGCTACTCCATGTCTGACCAGGAGGGTCCGTCTCCAGAAGGTCAGGGAGGCAGAAGCTACAACAGAATGAATCACAGAGCGTGATCGTGTTCCCCTGCAGTATTCGTTAGGCTGCGCCATTGATTCTCTTGCCAAACCCTACGCAAGCCCGCACGCTAATGTGGGATCAACTCCGTAATCAGTCCTTTGGCAGCGGGCCCACAATTCACTTCTCACGTCAAAACGTTGTCCATGGCTGCTGTTCGGCGAGGAGAAGCTTTCATTCACCTTCTCGAATAAGAGCTGGCTGGTTGAGGAAGAGATCTGAAAGTAAAAACGCTTGCTCTGTCTCAGGCTGTGAAGATACAGCCATCCTTGATAAGGTCAAACTGATCCTATCCCCACCAGCGGCTGCAGCCGAGGTCATGAAGATATGATGAACCGAGGCTGCAGTTGGTAATCATAACAGCACAACTGTTTTGACTTCAGGGAAGCAAGCCTTTAGAAAGAATTTCACGAAATTTCTGACCCGGCGATGGAGTGAGGGCGCATATCATAAGGCCATGTATGCCGTCAGCAGCGGGCTGCCGGGCTGAGTCCCGGCTGGCCGGACCTTTTGCCATGTCATCCCCTCATTCTCTTTCCCCCACATTTTGGGTTCTGTGCCTGCAGACAATATATAATAAAACAAGCTGCTGAAAAAATAAATAATCCTGAAAAATTGAAATGCCGGACGTGTGCTAATGCTTCTGAACGGGAATACACACACCCGGCGGGGCCGCTAACCTTCAGAACTGGGGTGGCATTGACAGTGTTAACTTTGCATTGCATCAGCTCAGTTCCTCTTCCATGCTGAACTCGTCCGTTTCTGTCTGAGACATCGGAGTCTCTTGAAACTTCTTCCATCACGAGTGAACCTGAGCCAAGATTTCCATCACTGGGAAAATACAAGATACTTTATCCAACTCTGTTTCCGATGGATTCTTAAATGTCTTCATAAATCTAATCCTTAAACCCTAGAATACTGCGGTATATCAATTCAATTCTGTTCCTGTAGCAGAAATACAACCACATGCAAAAACAACGACAGTCCTTTTCTCCTCTTGCAGAATTTTGTAGGAAAAAAAAAACATAATAGATGTTTAAGTGCTAATATATAAAAAAACACTGACCTCAGTGGCTCTTGAGGTTTTCTGCTCATTCACTGAACTTGAGTGTTTACATAGCTGAACAGAGACCTTTAACTACCTTTTCTCCAGCTAACAAATCATTGACAAATTAAATCCTCTGTATTTTTATTCTCCCCGATCACTCAAGGCTTTCCTTAAATGCAACGTCTCAGGATATAATCATTTAATCGCTTGAATTTTTTTTTTTTGCGGGCGAGCTGGAAGGGCGTGCGCTCACGGTTCTGGAAGACACCCTATGATTGGCGGGGCCCATTTTCAGCACAGTACACGCCATTATACACCTGTAATCCTTTCACCCGCCGTTAAAAATGCAATTAACAAAATTGTTGTTCCTCCCAGGGACCAACAATTTACCTGAATCTATTGGTCAATTACCAGTTTGTCTTCGGGCTGACCCCACTGGCTAATAGCTTTGGAAGGAGGCCAGGATCTGATTTCCTTTTAACAGTGTCTAATGGGCTGTCAACCCATACATTATGAATGCAAACCAACGGCGCACAAACCGTCCCGCCGCACTATTAGGGCCTGCTTCTTTTCATCGATTCCCCTCTTTACTTTTAGCTAATGATTTCTCCCCTCTTTTTTATATGCACGCCGGTGATTCTGTTAAATACTCTCTATTGTGGAAAAGAGGGCCGGGGAACGCATCAGAAGTGCAAAGATTTTGTTAGAGCGCTCTGTTATCAAATCACAATGTGTAATGCATCCGAAATGAGCAATGTCTCCGTCACGGTTTATATGTATGTATGAGCGTCTCTGTCTGTCCACCTGAAAGGAGGAGGAGGAGGAGGAGGAGGAAGAGGGGCGGAGAGGGGGTTGGCTTTGTTTTATTTCGACCATGTTTTGAATTCTAAATAGCCAGTGAAAGACAGGAGACACTGTTTCTCCTCAGCTTGTTACACGACTTAAAGATTTTGTCGGCGGATTGTTTTCTAAGTGCGTTTTTTTTTTTTTTTGTTTCCATCGGAGTGTATTTTAATGCTGGAATGAAACAGCTTAAAGCAAATAATTTAGCGGAGTGTGCCGGCTACACTCTTCTCCTTGTGAGTAAAACCTATCAGGGAGAATCTGGTCAAGACATTTGCTGTCGTGCCCTGGAAATGCTGAAATGTACGCCCCCGCCCCGTCCGCCCTCCATTTCAATCCCCCCCCCCCCCCCCCCCCCTCCACCCTCTCCGTATCTCGCCGTCTGTATCTTTTGCCATTCCCTTGCCCTCCTTCTCTTTCTTTTTTTTTCAACCGTCCCTGACTGTCTTCTTCATCTGCAGCTCACATCTTTATATCACTCCAATTTTCACACAGCGAGATGGAAATGGAGTGGGAGGACTGGGTTGCGGGATAAGATACAGGTCTCGTAGTGGACAAAAATAAAATCCAATTTCAAAAAAGAGAAAGAAAAACCTCATTGCCCCCCGCCCCCCCCCCCCAACCGGACCGGCTGCCCCCGCACATCTCCAGCAAGTCTCACCTGTGCATCTCTGGAATCTCAAAACCCGACGAACAGCAGGGGGGCAGAGAGAGAGGGCCATCTCCCCTCCCTCACAACTGAGATTGGACACACACCATTGCCCTTTTTTTTCCCTTTGAAAGCCACTACTTGCTTCGTATCATAATAAGTAGAGATTTACCAGGTGAGGCTGCACTCTGAAGAATTTCTAGTGTTCGGAGCTGAGAGCGTCTGCAGAAACGAAAACCAGTTATTCGAGTGTTTTTCTTTTTCTCTTCCCGAACTGAGCTTTGTGATGAGCGGTGAGTTTGATCTGAACTGATGAGTAGCAATAAGCTATTATCAGTTGTAATCACTTTTCATGCAGGAGGCCCCCGTGCGCCCATGGTGGTTAGAATAAGAGCTTCTCGCAGGCATCTCTCAATCATGGCAGGGATCATTAAATTTGTCTTGAGGGGAGTCGCGGCGCGTCTCACATATAGCCACATCTGTGCCGACAGACGAACAAAAACAGCCGACTTGTTGAGTGCCAAAGAAAAAACAAAGGCAAACGCACCTATTTAACTGTCGGATCAGATGATCCTCGCATGTACGGGGTTACAAAGCATGCGGGGAGTCACGGATGCCAGCTTTGTGGAATCAAAATCAGATTTAGTCATCCAATTCTGCCTCCCATATTGAGTTGTTTTTATATTTTTTTTTCGCACTGCCACCTCTCCAAATGGGGGAAAACAGACATCTTCAGATATATCTGGCCAGCAAAGTTGGGAGCCATCTACTTATTTTTGGAAGGTGAACAATAAGGATCCTCAAGAGCTGTAATCTAGTTGACTGACAGCAGCATACAATGCCTCTCTCTGCTCCTAACCAGAAGACATTCGGTAAATGCAATGCAATTCTTGAGAGGGGAGAACATAGACAGGCAGCGAGGTGAGAGAAATGCGCTCAGCCACAAAGAGATGAGAACGAGGGGAGAAGATGAAAGACAGCGGAGGAGGGGGGAAAAAAGAAAAAAAGAAAAATCCACACAGGATCTCAAATTTTCTCCCTACTAGACGTTTTGGAGGAGGAACCTCAGTCAGTCTGGGCCGAGCCCTGACTCTCTATTCCTGCTACCGCGGTGCGTGCAACACCGCTGCCTGTAAATTAAGATGCGTTTGACAAGATAGTTACGGGCTGAATGCCGCTGATTTAAAAAGTCCACACAGCGAGAGGAAATACTCAGCCTACTGCCAACAATGTCGAACAAATTCATTAATTATAGGACACTTTTCTCAGAGACGGGTAAAAATATTCCCACTACTAAATATACTTTATTGATCTTTATGTAACAAGTTTCTAATTCATATTTTATTACGACTCTCAGGAGTTACTGCAGGTACAAAAAAAAAAAAAAAAAAAAAAAAAAGATAAAAATTTTAGAGGGATTGGGGCAGTTCGAGGTGTGTTTGAGAGGGACACAAATTGGAGTCGTGCTGGATGCACCGCGGAGTCCGGAGGGACTCGGAGACGGAGGAAACAGGAACAGACAGCCGGGGACACGATGCAGTTTAAAACTCTGCGCCGCTGAATGTTCTCCCACAAGATCCCATTGTGAGCTCCTTTTGATGCGCACTCTATCATTAAAAAATTTCCATAAACTAGCAATTCTGCGGAGGATAATAAAAAGGTCTAACCCAGCGCAGGCAAATGGCACCTTGTGGCCTCAGGCACCCTTATCTCACAAAGAGACATCAGATTGTGGAGTGTGAAACCAAATTATATTTTTGTTTGCCTCAAAGTGCAAAACAATCTCGCAGACATCTAATGAGTACTGTGAAGTTGGTCTGCGTAGGTGATATTGCAGCATGAGACCGTTTCTACGGTTTAATCTCCCATGTGGAAAATACAACTCTTTGCCTCTGCTGATGTTAGGGATTCTGTCTGCTTCTAGGATTCCAGAGAAAAAAAAAAAAAAAAGAGGAAAAAAAAAAGTAATCCACATATCCAGACATACAAATAAATAACCGGAGTAAATGGTCTGCAGCATGGGGTTTGAAGCGTGGCAATGTGAGTCCAGAGTGAAGTCTCTCATCACATGGGTGTGACCCAGGGATAGGAAAACCCTCCGGAGGAGACATCAGCTGCGTCTCCTCACCGTCAGGGTCACTCTTCTAAGAAAAGATAACTGCTGGGTGCTATTTTTATCTGCGGCAGTCAATAGCCACATTGTGTTAGCTTAGTCTTTTCAATATTCATCAGGGACAATGAACGGCGGTATACATTATTTCCCCTCTTAAAACCCACACACTCTTCAAAAATCCACATGTGTGCGTGCGCACGCCGGCACTCAGCAGCTCTTTTGGCTCCCGTTGTCAGAGTGCCTCTGCTTCTCATCTCTGTCCTCATCAGACCTGCCGCCCATGGCTTGACTTCAGTCGCTGTGGAAGGAAGCAGTCAGACGCTCTTCAATATATACTTGTCAATCAATCTGATGTGAAGGAGAGATATCAGGCTCGCCGCGACCCCTCTGACAGTTGCAGGTTGCGCCGGGGGGGTCAAACTAACTGCAATTTCGTGCTGCCAGTCTTGTGCTGCCTCTAACGGGAAATTTACGGCATCTAACCTACATTATAAATATGGAGGAGCAGTGACTCTGTATAGCACAGTTCCTGAAGTCTAAATCACTTTTAAAGTGACTTATAGAGAGACTTGTTGCAGTACTGTGTAATTACACTGAGTCACATGTCTATATTAAGCACAGTTTGACAGTCGAACGCAATCTGAAAGCCACAAGTTATGAAGTTCCAAGGACTCACTAGCACATAATGTTGCAGTGACTAATTTCACAGTGGGTTAAAGCTTTATGTAATGTTCAGTGCAGTAAACAGCTATGAGGGGGTCTTTAAATGAAAAGTCCACGAGCCGGTAATTTTCCACTGACGGATCAGAGGATTACTGACAACACACTGCTGAAGTACTCTGTACAGATCCTGTTGTTTCATTTTGTATTTACTTGCCTACATGCCATGGTGTAAAGAGATCCTTATCAATCCAACACTAAACTGCATTCACAAGTGAAAAATACAAAAGACTGGCTCTGCTCCACCATGTGATCAGGGGAGGCTTAAAGGGTCAATGTGGATTGAATATCTCAAATGAAAAATCTTCTCAATTAGTTACAGTGCGGACGAAACTGCCATTAATCTAATCTAGCATGAAACAATGGCCCCACATGCATTAGAATTCTGCAGAAAAAGCCCAGATCTGAGAGTAAACAAAACAAATGCCGCGTAGCTTTGTAGTGAATTTACCTGGTGTATCTACGGGTTCATCCCGGGCATCTCCAGAGTTTGTTCAAATGTTTGTCAGGTCCTCACTAGACAAGCTGTTCTGCAACCTTCACAGCATCTGAAACAGGTAAAAAATGAATAAAGGGTAAGCAGTAGTGCGGTAAATACACAGGAAAAAAAACAAAATATATATCATATTATGTTTGTTAGACTTACGCTGCGACTGTGATGTTTCAGTTTGCCAGGTGGTCGAGAGTGAGAAACAGTTCTGAGGCAGACTGAGGCAGAGAGTACAGAAGGTGTAGCTGCAGTCTCCTGAACACAAGCCAGAGCACACGTCCACGCACATCTGGCAGCAGATGTCACAGCAGCGGTCAGAGCAATATCGCCAGTCCTCACACATGCAGAGGCAGCCACCGGCCGGGCTGCATTCCTCCTTACTTTGTAGGCAAGAGCTGCAAGGCTTGCAAGACTGTGACCCCATGGGATTGCCTGCCTGCCTGCCTGTTAAAAACACAGCGCGCCGGGAGATGAGATATTGGAGAAAATCACTGTCTGGAAAAATGGTCTCCTTTACAAGTCCAGAATTGGAATTGAGGATGGATATACACAAGGAATTCTGCGGTGAAGAAGATGCCTATAATTGGCTGTCAGCCTGTCCTGAGCATTGTGTACGTTTCCCGCTTTCTGGAGCCGCGTCCAAAGTTCTTGCCACATGCATCGCTTGCTGATTTCCTCTGCGAGCACTTTGACCAACTTTTAGATAATCCTCGATGTCACACTTTGCCCCTGAGGTCTTCACACAGTCTGTGCCGTCATAATGAAATCAGCGTGAACAGAAGCTCAGAGAAGAAAACCGGCCTTTCAAAATTGATTGAAAACCTCAAATATCATCACACACAATACATGTTTTGTAATGAGTGAAAAGCACTTTTTTTCTGCAATAAAATTACACAAAGTGCTTTCGCAGGCCTCCGTGTCACAAGACCAAGATGGAGTATTTTGGTGAGCAGAAATGATTAGAAATGCAGCAAAAATTAGTAAACATTTATTTGATTACAACTACAGCAGTGACCACTTCAGTGGGGGAAAGGAGAAAGATTCCTAAACATAACAAATGTTTGTCCAATTTAATCCTGGAAAGTCTTTCTGTTTGGTACTGAGGATAGTGTTTCAAGAGAAAAGCACTGTCAAAATATATTCATCTTCATCTGTAATAATAATAAAAACACTGACAACAAAGAAAAGCGGAAGAAGGAAAATGAGTCTCAGCTGTGCATGCTGAATATTGATGATAAATGAGGACTTTGAAAACAGGCAAAACAGATCATTCAGTGACACCTGATGATTATTAAGAGCGAATCACAATTATCAGAGTGAATCACACACAATCCTACACTTATATGACAATTATACAAGAGTTACTTACCAAGTGCTGAGAAATGCATGTCCTAACAGGAGACGTGCCTTCTGTCCTACTGCAGACTGACAGACTGTGCAGTGTTGGGGGGTAACGCGTTACAGTAACAGTATTGCTTTTTTTGGGGAACGAAGTAAAGTAACACAAAATATCTGTAATGAAATTACCGGACTACAGTAACGCGCTGGTCTCCGTTACTCAAGCCGCGTTTGCCTCTGTGTAAAGTTCCGGTCCTTCCGGCCTGCGCGGTTGTAAGCTAGCCACGTTTCACCTCGCTCAAACCTTCGTTTGCGACACGATCTTCAGCTCATAAAAAATGTCTCTTTTCACTCGACTAAATGCAAAAAGTCCTTCAAGTGAAATCCCATTGATTCAACGCCTATGATCAAGTCTGTACATCGGCACTGTTCCATTCTCAGCGGAGGGACATTTTCTTCATGAGTCGTGATACGGCTGTCACGTGATACCCTTTGCACCAATACGGTTCCAGCTTTTCCGTATACAAACGTGATGCTCCGCCCCTTTGTTGACACTCAAAGCAAACAGCAAGGTCTCAGCTGTTCCGCATTTATCACCTGCTTAGTTATATCCAGTCACCGTTGTTTTAGTCCCTTTCTCCTGTAATATAATTTATAGATAATATAAATAATAGAAAATATGCATAGTTTTATAATTTATTAACAAGTTCAAAACTGTGACTTGACAGGTTACCCATCTCGAGCAGCTATATGGTGACAATTTTCTGTCTTTCACGTTGTTGTATTTCTGTTTTAATTGATAACATCATCAGACCTTTATATTTGAATTTCTTGACCACTGACTTTTTTTTACACGAATCCAAAGAAAAACTGTTGTTTTTTTAAGGCGAAGAGCCTTTTTTCCTCGTGTTTTGAGACTTGTGTGCATATTTCTTCCCAAAAACAGTGAAGTGATGATACAGTGATAATGTTTATCCACATATGTACACAGTGAATTAAGAAACGGTAAAGTAAATTACTCTTCAAGTGCAGTAACTAGTAAAGTAATCTCATTATAATTTACAGAAGTAATGAGGAACTGGTAACTAATTGCTTTTGTTGAATAACCACCCCAACACAGAGACGCTGTGTTGTAATCATCAATGCTTGCATGAAGGCACTCAATAGATTCTTCTGTATTTTTAGAGGGCGCTTTTTTCTCTTGTTAAATATGCTGCACTATATTTTCAGACCTCTCAAAGATTTCATCACATTTTTGGCTTGTCGGAAGCATTCCTCCTATTTTCCTGTATGAAGTCGATGTGCTGAGGATATTATGTCAGTTGAGATGTCATCCTCTTCTTGACTGAGTAAACAAAACCATAAGTTTAGCAGGTTGAATGGTATCATCAATCTGTTATTTTACCTTTTACAATGCTCATTTTATTTTCTCTTCTTGTTAACAGTTTTTAACAATATTGTCATGAGCCACATTTCATCTCTTGTATTCTTTTAGAGATTCTGACTGTTTCTCGTTGCAGGCTTCTTGTCTTCCCTCCTCATGTCCGGTTGCTGTTCTCCGCCCTGATCTGGTTCACCTGGCGGCTGTGGGACGCATCAGGAGTCTTTGGTGTGTTCTGGTTGTCAGTCCGTCTGTGTTTCTGTGTGGATATCACTCCAGTGACTCTGTGTTTGAACTTTCCAGTGTCAGTTCATGTTTCCCACGGCGTTCTTGTGGACTTTAATTTTTGGTGTTGTAGATTTTTGGCTTTGCCGATTTCTGAAATAAAGATGAGCTTTGGTTCCACCTTCGGCGGTGTCTGGCATATCGAGTCCTCTCCTGAGCCAAACCTAACAAATATCTTGCTTCATGAAGCCAAGTATGTGCAGAGATGAGTCTGGAGTCAATCAGGTGAATTTCAACATCTTTACTGGCTAATTTAGCAGAAACAAGAGTATGTAGAACAGAGAACAGGTATGCATGTTTTTTTGGCTTTTCTTTTTGAGGGGATATGAGGTTGTTTGGTTTGTTCCACCAGTAAATAACTATTTCTCTCAGGAACAGGGGGGGAGGACCCGCCCTCATTTCTGCCTGTGGCTGCAGACCAGTTGGCCGCTGGTGTGAGGGGCATGCGTGACGCAGGCAGGTGTGAAGACCGGAGGGACCGAGATGAGGGCCTGTTGTTGTGACCAGGCGACTCGGCCGGAACACAGAGCCAGCAGCAGGGTGCTCCGGCCGGCCGCCGCCCCTCAGTGATCTGCATATAAACCAGGAAGTCTCAGCAGGGAATGAGATGTGCAGTCTGGTCTGCAGCAGTGCCACCTCACTAATGACTCCCCCTTTAAGTATTTCATACCCAGTAAAAAGTATTTCTGGCGGTGTTATCAGACTTCATTGATCAAATTAAAAACATATCCTCTTGAGTGTGTGTCAACACTTATTGTATTGCGTTCACAACTCTCTTTGAAAAACTAATCTGTAAGAAAAGAAAAAAAAGAAGAAGAGCAATGATCCTGTGATTAAAAAGCCTCCACAGGAAACAGATTGCCTTTATATTTTTACTTACACATTATATCCTCATTGGAACCTCGCACATCACGGTTAATCAAGGACAGAGAACAGACTACATCTGTTCACATGGCACCTCTCCTGACGTTTTATTATTTTCCTTCTCTCTCCTCGCTGTCATTCTGTCTCTTCCTCTCCTTTGCCCTCTTCCTCTTTTTCGGTCTCACACGCACACTTTGTTTTTTTTTTTTGTTCCCTATAACACAAATGTCAGCAGGCTGTGTGTGACAGGTGAACGACAGTGAAGTAGATTTGACCTTGACGGCTCTGAGAGTGAAGTGACAGTAATAAAAGGCTGTAGTGAGCTATTGTTGGCCCTGGGGCATCCATTAATGAACGACATGAAACAGCCGCGAGATCCGGGGGCCGGGCGGCGGGAGGGGCGGAGTGATGGAGGATAGGTGACAGCGGCCCACATGCGGCCCTCACCTGCGACGAGCACATGCCGGCAACCTCACACGGCGTTCACACTTCCACACGGCCACATCCGCACGCCGCCACCAAGTGTCAAAACACCCAACCGCCAACAAACACTTACCATCTAAAGACGTTCTGTCAAAAGGGTGTTTACTGGCGAATAAATCACCAGCGATCCCATTACATTATTCATGTGCTAAGTAGACCCCGCTGCACCCGAGGGTGACTTACTTTCTTTTTTTTTTTTCTTTTTTTTTTCCACCCCTCCCACTCACTCTCACTCTCATACCCGGATCATGCACAGATACAAACCCCAGTGACAATTCAGCTTAATCCCCATCTCCTCCTGCTGCAGAGCATCCTGTTAGTGAATTGTTGGGAGTGTGGAAATGAGGCTATTTCAGGGATTCAAGCGTCTTACGTTCAAAGCTCCCAAAAAGTACGGCGCACTATGGGGTTCTTATTTTCCAGGAGAGGCTGTCAGACTTTTCGGCTGATGTCTGGATAATTATAGATAATGAATTGATAGGGGTGATAAGTGTCAGACCACAAATGGTATGCAGTACTTAACCTCAATAATCCCTCTGTGCCCTTCGTTTAGTGTCAGCATAACTAGATTAGCGCTGCCGATACCTTCTTTACTTGCAGACGCCAGCTTTGCACACGTGTGGCGCTTTACATGTCGGCACATCTGCACGCCCAGACGCGGCACTGGACGCGCCACGCGTTCCTTAAGTGCCGCCGCCTCAGAAGTAGGCCAGCAGCGTTTGGCAGGGTGTCTACGCTGTGTTTCCACAACCTGCCGCAGGAGGATGGCTCCAGATAAGCAGTGAGTGAGAGTTTAAACGGGGAAAAACTGAACCCGTTGGAGAAGATGTGCCTGCTCTGTATGAGTTAGTGGAGAATTGTAAGAAAAAACATATTTTATTGCACCCCACCCTCGTGCTTCCACTCCCCCAATGGTCTTAGCTTTGACGGACACGACATAAATACATCACCATCATCAGGATGTAAGGCTTATTTGGCACATTCGGGGGGAAAAAAAAGTCGTAAAAAGATGTTGGCAGTGAGTAGCTTTGGTTGGTATAAGTAAAAAGAATGTAGTGTGAAATTATTCTAAAAATTTCATGCTGCGATAAAATGTTGAAGAGACATCCGTGGCGTCTGGGGACACACTGCTGAGTCTGGCAGTCCTCCAAGTTTCCATCTCATTTCTTCAGCAGGTCACAATCTTCACTCATCCAGTAAAATATCTCAGCATCTGATATATATTGGAACAAAAATGTGTACTGACATTCATGATTCCCAGAGGAAAATGTTGAGATCTCCTCATTTTTTATTTTTTTTTTTTTGCGAAATGAGACAAATTCATCTTGATTCAGGCCACAACATTCGGTCGATATTTATGCAACTATAATGATGGATCGCCAGAAGTGTCAAGTTCGGATGGTCTCTAGGTTTCAAGGCCCCTTAGAGTTAAAGTTGGGGGTGCAAAAACCTCCAAAACATCCGGTCAGAATCTGCAGTCAGTCATATGCCCAGTATCCTTCCTTTTCCCCTTAATCAATGCAGAACTTACAACAGGTTAAAAGTCACAGCTCCGTCGTTTCTACGCTATGCATCTGTTCATCTGAGCCAAGTGGTATTAGCATAATTTAACCAGGTACAGCGTGCTGCCAACAGTTAAGTGAGTGAAACATTGAATATGGAAGTAGATTGTCTCTTTATCTTTCCTGGCACCGTCAATTAAGACCGCTGAGTTGGGGCGGATCCAGTTGGGGAAATGAGCGAAAACCGCAGGCGGATAAAAGCTTTTGTAGTAATTCTTCACTGAGTGTTGAGATTCTGTTCAGCTCATTTAATAAATCTTTGAGTGGGATTAGGTGTTTGCTGTTAATCTGTAAATTACACTTTCATCAATCGTTGTTTTATCAGATTATACAGCTTGAATCATTTGTCTTCATCTTTAAACACAGCAATTGGATTCAAAGTTAGTCTTTAAATGAAATATAGATTCTTCGTGTCCTTCACGTATCCCTTTCTTATGATTAAAAATAAAGCCAGAAGTTGCTGCCAGTCATAACTTTTGATCACTTACTTCTCAAGCTTCCAATATTTTATAAGTCCTGCAAGCAACATAATGCAATTGTTCTTTAGCTTTGGCGAAGACATATAGGGGGACTCTGAGTTCAAACATCCACCTGAATATATTTAAAATAATCTCCATTAAGGCCATATTTACCAAGACTTCAATATTAGTTCATTGAAGTTAATGAACGGTTTTGTCTTGCTGATGGTCGCTAACTATTTGAATCTAATGTTGTCTTTAAGCGTTTGCTGAAGTAGCTGGTCTTAATGCTTTAGTTTAAGATCAAATATGTACAAAGCTAATCACATTCACATCAGCCACGGCTGTACACTGTTTTTGGAGCTAGTACGCTAATATTAGCACGCCATTTACGGCGAAAATCAGCCTGCCTTCACATCATCAGTGAAGAAGTTTGTGTTTTCCTCAAACTCCCATTATGCCGAGACACACAAATGGTTGCTTCTTTTTGGGAGCAGTTGTTGAGCAGGCGAAGTGTTTTCTCATTCAGTTCCCAAACAAAAACCTCCAGCCAATCTAGCGAATGAGCAGCCTGTTGAGAAGATGCTTCTTTTTATTCTTTGGCCACTCAAGGACGGACTGACCATCTGGAGTAGTAGGGGACCCCTGAGCCTGTGGTTACTCCAGCAGCAGATATGAAAAAAGGAAAAAAAAAGAAGCAAATAATAAATGGCTCATTCTATTTGGCCATCCTGATTTAGTCTGGCACACCGGGTCCTCAGAGGTGTCTGTGCACAGAGGCTATCAATTTATACCATCTCAAGAGTCACATCTCTCCTCGCTGTAAACTTCACTCTGTGATATTGCTACTTTCACACACTCATGCAACATTTGCTCGCCGTTTATGCCAGGATTTTTGGAAACAAAACACTGCGCTGTCTCCGATTAATGAAGATCTCCTTTTAAAATTTGACAAGAAGTACATTTCTTGACACTGCTACAATAAAAATCTGACACCGAGAGGTTTGAGTCAAATTAGAGCTCAGCTTGCTGATAAGAAATGATTCACTCACTGCGACTGCAAATATTGACAAAGGGGGAGGCTAATCTCAAACATCGAAGATCGTGCTGTATCTCTTCAAGCAAGCACAATCCTGAGGTTTCTTTTATCAGTTAAGCTCAGACAACAACTTTCTTTTTCGCCCAGCTGGAGACCGAGCGACTGCTGCTTTTTAAAATCATCACCTGCGCGGCGCCGGGCGGAGCCGATCGGCGGCGGAGCAGTGGCGAGGCGCCATGACGGGCTTTTTCATAATGACTGATGTCATCTGTCGCACTTTCATTTACTGTTCAAAGTGGCGGACAAATGCCCAGAGAGGGCCGTGGGACCGTGCCATCAAGATGTCTTTTTGAAGGAGTGCTTCTGGCACTTGACGAGCCAGCGGGGTGTTTCTTTCTCTTTCTTGCCCACCGCGAGGGAAGCGGATCAATTATGACGGCGTCTCAGCGAGCAGTCAAGCTGCCTGATTGACTTGATAATGTGTGTTGACATGGAGATCAACAGAACCCACTGAAGCAGCTGGCATTAATGAAGCACAAAATAACAACTGTTTATTACCTGGTGGCTACACAAATCTTTATTCCCTCGCTTTAAGCACAACACCCACTCAAAATCACAATTGCACGGAGTGACAGAGTAGAAATTACCACCAAGTGGCGTTCTGACTCATGTAACATGGCGACTATTTCATGTGTCTCAGTTCTGATGCAATTGTTTTTGTAATTGAATTAATTAAATATTTTTCATAATCCTGAATCTAAAACCTATATGTCTTTTTTTTTTCCGTATTTGATTTTCCGTCTTCACAGCGTCTGAGTCCCACATTGTTCCTCCGTGTTCCAGACGTCCCGCTGCTCTCGTCTCTCGTCTTGTCGATTCCCTCATGTTTGCTGGTTCACTTTGAGCCCTGGCGTCTTGTCATGTTTTCTGAGAACAGCCTTCCTCTTGGTTTTTTACCACTTTTCCTTTGCAGCCTCTCTGATTCTCCCCGTTTCATATTAAGCAAAGTGTACGTTCGAGTCTGACCTGTCCAAGATGAAAGATGAGAAATCCTTATGTTGGGTTTTTTTTTTTTTTTTTTTTTTCTGTGGGTTTAGAATGGCAGGATTACGCCTTACAATTAGACAGGTTTGTGGACGGCCTTTTGTGACTGCCTTGGAACATAAACCAGCACGAGATAATCCTCCGCCGTCTTGCTGCGCTGCACAGTGTGACTGCTGCTACAACAAATAGCTACTTGCAAACAATAGAAATCCAGCAGAAAAATCTGTGCGACACTGGCTCCGCATATGTTGACTGATGAATCTTATGAAAGTGTATTATTGGCACGTTCTCAGTTCACTTCCACACTGGAATGGATTTCTTGCACGCAAATTCTACTAAAAACACAAAACAATGTTTTGTTATTGGCTTGATTATTTATCCATTTATCTCATGATCCGCACCCTATATATTGCTATTTTCACGTGTCGTCAAGATCTAACCAAAAATAATTAGGAAATCTAATGCCAGAAGGGGCTGATGGAGTTATTTAGGAAGGTTCAGCTAAATGAGAACTTTCCCACCTCGCCGTGTGTGTTTGTGTGGACGACCGCAGCTCGCCTGGCATCCAGCGCTTCGGCCGGCCCATCCATCAGAGGAGACCAGTGCTCTTGTGAGCGCGAAGATTTATACACCATGGAAGAGAGGTGGAGAATTAGCACAGATTTATGAGCGCGGACCGCGATGGCAAGGCACTGGCAGCTGCTACTTGACATTTTAACAGAGAATGTGAGAGAAAATTGGAGACGGGGGTTGGGGGGGGGGGGGGGAGGAAACAGGAAATTGGAACAACACAGAGGTGGAGATGAACTGGTGAACGGATGAGACAGAAACTGGTCCACGCTGAAGGAGAGAATAAAAGAAAAGAAAATATAGCTCGTGTCGCGACGCGGAGATGTCTCGTTTGTCCTCCTTTTCTCTCCTGCCAGGTGGGGATCTAAAAGCAAAGTGATGACCCATCCTGGACCTGAATGAACCTGCCGATCTTATCCGCGGAAGAAAAAAAAACTCTTTCCATTCAACTTCCTGTTCGCTTTCCACCATCCACTGTCATACTATGTCTGATAATGTGGGCATTTCTTCGGTAGCTCGGAGTCTCGCCCTTGCAGTAGCACTAGTAGCTGTGATGGGTGGGGAAAAGAATAGGTCAGACTGCGGATTCACAATTCGGCAGAAGAAAGAGCGTTGTTCACAAAAGGGAAGAAATGGAACAGTAAAGCTTGTCAGAGGAACAACAGTGGGTCTGTCCTTGAAGAGAAAAAAAAAAACAGAAAGGAAAAAAAAAAACACACTAAAAGATTTTCCAGCAGTGCCTGAATCAGTTGGTTTTCTGAGCAACAAATAAAGGTACAGTTCGAACAAAGGCAAGTGTCCTTCTGTGAATTCAGCTTGCAGCCTGCAACTTCGAGACTGTTCGCCGTAGATGGCTGTCATTAAAGAACATAGATTTATGCAGGCGTGCCGGGCAAATCCAAACTGATCCTTTGGAGTTTAAAGTGTGTTTTTTTTCCTCTGAGTTTTCAAAGAGCACCTGTGATACAAATCAGCAGGAGAGCAGAATTATTAAACACCTCTTTGCACCAGAATTAGGGCAAAATTGGTAACAGAGATGCTTTGTGAACCTGGTTCTCTTTGCTCTCACAACTTCTAAAAAAAAAAAAAAAAAAAAAAAAAAGGTCATTTGCCCTGTAGGAGGAATCAGTACCCCGAACATGAACGCCCTGAATGGTCTGAAGCACAGAGGGGAGGCCGGCTTTACTCACCTGAATTCAGAAAAGCTTAAGACATTTGCTGTAAAATCGCACATTGGTGACAAAAAGCATAAGCAGGGCTCTTTGGCTGCGGTGTGTACGCAGCCACATCTGCTCAGAGCGGACGGTCAGGAGGCGACACACACAACCACGCAGGACAGCCAGTTCCTGGCCTCGGGGCATGCATCCACATCCAAATTCAGCCCGAACCCCACTCATGATGTCAGTCTTCACTTTCTATTAGTCTGCCGCTGACCTGTACCTCTATTCATCCACTTCCTCATGACCCCCCCCCCCCCCCACCACCACCACCACCACCACCACCACCATCTGTGAGCACAAACAAAAAGAAAAAAAAAAGCAGGCTACTCTCAATCGGGGTCAGCCGCTGCCACAGTTAGTCATGCCTGTCTTGGCTGGAGAGAGCTCCAGGAGTAGCTCGTTGGCATTTGTCCACTGCTTTCACCTTCTGAGAGTTCCTGGAGACGTGGTGGGCTGTTATGGCTGCCGGGGCTGGAACTCCAGCCGGCCGGGAGCCAACGAAGTGTCTTCATCACTGGATGCTCTCTTAACCTAAAAGATCAGAGGAGGTGGAGGAAGGAGTGAGGTTTTCTTTAGCCGCAGTAGATGTGTATATACGCCCCGGGAGGATGACTGTGATGTGACACGAAGATCCAGCGGACAATGTAGAGCCTCACAGCACCGAGATTCAGCCATTTTTTTTCTTTTTTTATAACATTTCTGAACTACATTTTTGTCAGCTTGAGAAGTTCCATCAGATTTCATTGTTGTGAGTCTAAAAGGATCCCTGAACAGGGTTCAGTCTGGCCAATGGAGCACCCTCATTATTTCAATAGAAGCAAAGCAGGCTTTTTTTCTGATTCACTACTTCACCGGGGAAAGGTGTGAGGGTGTGTGGGTGGAGTTCGACGAAACCCTCAGACCCACAACTCAACACATGGCTGCAGTGTCGCTGGAGCAAAGCATGAGTATCTGCGCCCATATGTCAATATGTCGATTTACAGAAACCACATCAACAACTCATAACCTGGCATCCAACCTGCAGCTTTGTTCTTTAAAGTTCATCAAGTTCCTGTGTGTACAGCAATGTTGTGTTCAAGTGTCACTTTTCTGGAAGGGAAAAAAAAAAAAAAAAAGGAAAACAATGCCATTTCCAGCATGTCGTCCTTGTATAAAAAGGGGCCTGAGTGGGAGTCCGTGGAAACATGCATGCTGAGAGGCGCAGAAAAGCCTTTTTGCATTGCACTTGTTTTTCAGTGGTAATCGCCATAAGACTGTGAAAACCCGCTCAATAAATGTGAACATTTTCAGATTGTACTCGCACTCCCTGGTACAAGTGCTCAGGGAAAATAAATGACTTTTAAATATTTCTAGGTCATTATGTTGTCGTTCTCGCTCCTCTTTAATAGAATTACACCCATCCTCTCATCTGCTTTGAAACAATTTTCCCTTCTTCACATTAATTTGCAACAACTGACTATATGTGATGCTTACTGATGACTAGTCGATCTTAGATGAATTATTACTTTATTGCATGTTGTGAGCGTGTGTGTATGTGTGTGTGTGTGTGTGTGTGTGTGTGTGTGTGTGTGTGTGTGTGTGTGTGTGTGTGTATTACAGGAAAGGAGAACGTCAGAAACAGTGTGGATATAAAGCTGTTTCAGTCGTATTTGACTGTGATCCCCTGACAGTTGTAAACCCCAAGCTGAAACATAAAAGCTTTGCTTTGGGAGCCGATAAGGACTCGATTGTAGACTACTGAGGCTGTTGAGGCCCACAGGCGTTCTTCCTGGAGGTTTGGATGATTGTATGGAGTGATGGAGGCTATTGCATCACTGGGAGATAATATCTGACTCTCCTGTCTCACTGCCTGAGGGGCAAATACATGTGAACCTGGAATACACTCAGTCTATCCCAAAGACAAGCACAAACCTCCTCGGCGCTTAATGTTTAATGGACTTAAAGGACATGATTACCCATTGGCGCTGGATCAGATTTATACAGCCGTCATGTTCAGTACTAGTGAAAGGTTTGGCTCCGCACCCTTAATGATCGAAATGACCTCTAACATGAGTGTGTGTGTGTGTGTGTGTGTGTGTGTGTGTGTGTGTGTGTGTGTGTGTGTGTGTGTGTGTGTGTGTGTGTGTGTGTGTGTGGAGTTACAGCAGCTGTCCAATTCAAACGCGGGGTCTTGACGTCACAAGGACACCAATTATGCTTTTGACATAATTACTTGAGGATAGCTGTGATGATTGGCTGAAGTGGCTCTCTCTAATGAAAATGATGACTTGCTTTGTTAACCTTGTGAGGCTTTAACACTCAGGTGTTAAACAGTCCGGGACGTGGGCTGCATATCGAGAACGAGGAATTGCATGAAGAATATAGACCTTCAGCCCGAACAGCTCCATCAAATCTCATGCGCGTCGCCGCCGTTATGACTGGGTTATGGTCGGATGTACTTTACAGTCCACTTTATAGTTGCTTTATGAAAATCAATATGTCAGTTTATGGCAAATCCCACCAACGCTGTCAGTAAACTCTTAACGGGTCATCTAATCTCGCGTGGCCAATTACACTTATAAAAAAGTAAAGGAGCAGGGTTTTTTTTTTTTTTTTTTTCAAGCCTCATTTACAGGACAGGATCACGTTGATCATGTTTTAGTTTCTCTCTATTGGGAATAATTTCTTAATGACAGTCGGCACGAGTTCTTCGCAAGACATCTGTGAGAGTCCTCTTCGTCAGAGCGGCGTGCCGCATTATCTTTTATGCCGATGTCTAAATAGTGATTTATGTTAGTCACTCTGAGTGTAGATTTATCTGACGGAGTCGAGCTTAGCCATACCGGCATATGCACTAACTTGCTGCGCTGTCTGAAAAAAGATGAGTCACTACCTATTTTATAGTCGTCTCATTTGCATTGTGATTTTTGTTGACAATAACAAAAAAAAAAAAAAAAAAAAAAAAAGACGCTGCAGAGGATTTGGACTGAATCCTAATTTTACTACACACCTCGTCTTGTACCTTCTGCACAAAAACAAATGCCCGACCCACACGGGAGCACGACAGCACTCATTTACATCACGCCACGGCCAGAACTCCCGAAACGGACATAAATCACTCCGTCGCAGGAAAGCGACTTCAGCAATTCAATTGGCTAAAGTTTAGCCAAACTAATACGGCGTAATGGCGTCTGTACCGCGCAATAATTCAAAACCACTGATCTGATTACAAACACTCAACTCCATAACTCACTGTGTTGAAAATGCAGCTTCCTTCTCAGTGGGATCGGCACAGCTGGGTCAGACACCTTGTTTATGTATTTTTAAAATTCTTCCCATGCTTACTGTGGAATATACGAGTGTGGGTTTTTACAAATCATTAGGTTTCCAAATCTTCACACTCAGTTTAACTCTGGGGGGATGTTGCCACTCTGCCTCCTGCATCGCTTACGGACAACCCGAAGCAACGCCGGGCAATAACGAAGCGCCTGGGAAGAGGCGCCAAAACCCACCGAGGGGGCCTTATCATGCTGTTATTAAAACCAAAACATGGATTATTCTCTGCTTGGATTGGGCTGAACAGGTATGCGGCTCCAGTGCTGTGCACACAGACTTTCGGTGCTACGGGGGAGGAATTTCACGTGCTGAAACCAGCGTGAAATCGTAACAGACCTCTGGCTCCTATATCTCTATTCATCCCACCTAATCTGTAGTGTGCCCAAGGTATCTTATAATGCCGTGATATACCATAGCAGGGTTTAAGGGCTCAAGGATTTAGCAGCGTGATGCGATCAGCCCAAAGGCAGGAGAGGAGAACCAAAGAGAAGCAGCATTATTTTCCTCTGTGTGTTAAAAGCTGCTTTAATTACCATCCAACAGCTGAATATGAAGATGACAACTGTGACCTTTATCAGCCACTGATCTAAATTTATCAGGGATATACTTTCGAGTGCTTCTCCCCGATACATCTCAGCTCGCTTACCACCTGTTTGCAATTCATGAACTAGCTCTTCTTATGCAAAGAGACAGACGCTGGTATTATCATTGATTAGATAATTCGATTTATCTCGTAAGAAACTCTGCAGAGCCGTGTGCTTAACATCGATTATTTCACTGTGTGTGCAGACCTGCGAACTTCCCCCTTCACGCTCGCTCCATATCTCACAATGGCCACGGGTAATGAAGGTAATGTTTTTATTTGCACCTCTAAGCTCTCTCATTATCAACTGTTCAGATTTTGGCAGCAGAGCGAGCCGGCGAACAGAGAAATCAAAAGACTATCAGCTGTGCACCGCACACAAGGACTTATAAAAGTGGAAAGGCAGCTAAAACAATGAATTTCCAAATCAGCGTGGTGAAGGTTGCAGAGTGACAAAGCAAAAGGCGACTGAACATAAAACATGTCACAACAATCACTCAAGTTGAGCCACATTTATTCTCGCAAACACATTTATGAAAATGTGTTCTCAAAGCAAACAGGGACAAAGTGTCTCCGATTTCTGCAGCCGAAGTCGACTTGGAACGGCTCGACACATGCATGCGCAGGTATACCATTCCCTCTGCCCGTTACTGTTGGTGTTTTTGCTGGATGGAAATTTCCCCTGGCAAGAGACAGATTCAATCCCGGTATTATTTTTATCTCTCAGGTACTGTGGTTTCTCTGACAACTTCAATGAAACGTATGCTTCACATCTCCAGTTAGAGACATTCAATTTCCAGCGACTTCTTGGGGCAGAATTCTGCAGCGGAGGATCAATGCAAAATGAGTGGAAAATTGCTAATGTTATTTACATCAAAGTGAGACTGGAGGAAACCAATTATGCCAGTGATTCAGGGCAATATTCTTAAGTGAGTTGTCCCTTGGGTAATAATAGTAAAAAAAAATTGTGATATTATTGTGAGGTGGGGGCAACTATTGTTTTTCAACAGCACACAAACTCAGAAGAACCGACCGCATGCATCTAGACATGAGCAGGAAAATCTGTGGTTGGAGGAACACCTTTTCCCCGGCGTCAGCTTAACTACTCCTATTCAGAAGTCGAATCCTCTCCAAACTTCATTCTTGGTAAAATCCTACTTTATCTGCTGAGTCCAGAAAATATACAAAGATACAAAAGCCAGATGCAAGGGTGTGACGGTAAACGTGATGTATCCTCTGATGTCTTTGCACAGATACAGCTGTACATCTAGCAGCCAGGAACTATGGCTGTATTTTTCATGTTTCAATTTGCACTTTTACCGCTGTCTGAAGGAAAGAGCTGCGGATGATCTGTTACCGGGGAGGAATCAGATCCTCTCTATGAGGTGTCAACACTGATGCAACAACGCCGTGTGTGTGTATACAGTTTGCTGGCACTTGAGAGAAAACATTGGATTTTATTCTTCCAGGAGAAAACACATCCGCGCTGCAACATGTGTGTCAAACGGCAGCAGCGGCTACATCTGCAGACACACACAGGGACTGAAGAACAAAGCCGAAGCAAACAGCAAGTCTGTTTTCCCATTTGAAACAGATGGACTATGATAACTTCGGCGTTTGTACCCGCAGATGCGACGCCTGGTATTTCATGGTCACTTTGTTTCCCTGGGCACTGTCATTCCTGCATGCATAAGTGAGGCAGCGCGGGGCCAATCTTAGAAGAAGCTCATTTCAATCAGGTCATTTCAAATCAAGCGAGCTGATAGAAAGAGACCGGCTTTCAACAGGCCGGGCTGCCCTCCCCCCTTCTCCCTGACCAAAATAAGCAGCTATTCAGTTTGGGGTGCTATATGAGAGTGTATTATAGTTACAGTGCCTCAGATGGTGAACTACTGTAGCCTGCCTGGTCTGCCAGTGAACCCAAACTGCATCTGGTTGTTTGAAAACACCCAATTACTCCGATTTTTTAAAGGGATTTGTACAAATTTGTTTGCACAAATTAAATTAGTACCTTCAGTTTGGTAAAAGTTACTCTATCTTAAGTCATGATTTGAATATAAAAGGAAATTTACACACACATTCATTGTGATGCTAAAAGAAATTAACACTAAACGACTTGTTAAGAAAAAGACTTCATCAGTCAAAACAATTGTCCAATGAATGCTTTTTATTATGCAAGATTTTTTAACCTCTTTTTAAAGGGTGTCAGTCAACGTCACTTAAGTAAATTAGCTTTTTGAATTCAAAATAATTCAGACAATGAAGACCTCACAGGAGCTCACGTGTGACACCATAATTCCCCGTGCTAATTAATGACTTAAAAAAGCAGCTGAGATGATGAAATAAGTTTGTTTTCTATGTTTTGTGCAACAACGTACATCGTGTGTCAGCGGCTGATACAAATAGCTATTCTCGGCATGTGTAGTTATAAATGTCAGCAACACAAAACCTTATTGTTTGACACCCGCCTGTGGTGCCCCCCCCAGCGTGGCTTGCAGCATCAGGCAGCCTCTGTTTCCTGTGTGGTTATGGAGACGGAGACGGAGCACCTGCCCTCGTGCCTGAGCACTGTTCCCAGCAGCTTGCTAATGTCAACCTGCCTGATACGCACAGCAGGGTGGGGGCTCCGAGGCAGCGGCAATTTTCCACTGCATGCGAATGAGACTGGAGAGCAATCTGCTGGCCTAAGAGCCTCATAATCAGCACATCATTATCGGGAGGGGGTTGGTGCACGGGGTGAGGAGGGAAAGGGGAAAAAATAAAAAAAGGGAGGTAGCAATAGATGACACCAAATGAGCCCCCGGTTGCAATGAGACGTTGTGAGGCATAGGGGAAAAGGAGGAGTTAGCATTTGCAGAGTGAAAGGACAGGGGAACAGATTCAGTGCGAAACTATAAAAGCACAGCATAAAAGGGACTGAGGTGAGGCAGTATCCCACAGACAGAGAGTAGCACCTCTGTTTACACTTCAACCAGGCTCTTTGAAAAGCAGCGGCAGGCTTTTCTTGGCTCAGGGAAGCTTGGATGTTCCCTTTTAGTCAATATAACCGCTGGTCTTCAAAACTCACAGAATCTAATGGAGCACATACAAATGTATTGTGACAGGTCTTTGAAGCTTACCATGTCCTGCATGCATTTTTCAGCGAGTTCAAAAAGACCGGGGACAACAAAGCTGCTATCTCAACTCAAATGTACCTTCCTTTTGTTTTCAGAAGTGCCCGCCATTTGTGCGTACTCAAACTTGCCTTTAATCCTTTGTCTGGCGATAAGGAAATCATTCTGCCCGGGTGAGCATTTACAGGCACAAACAGACTCCTACTTGATCTCGGTGCAATTCCTGAATCGCATTAAATTGCTGGAGAGCAGGTTATTTCGAAAGCTCCTGTTCTATGTGAGGGTTTTGGCTGCTTCTGCTTCCTGACCCCACCACAGAATCAGCCTCCAACGCAGAGAGAAAAATACTTTCACCAAACACTTTCTTACTGTGACCCAGTTAATATTTCATCCGCATTAGTAAACACTTCAAAAGAAGAGACCAAAACACAGCTATTTGGAAAGATTTAGTTGTCATCAGGTAATTTTGTAATCCAGGCTCTCGGTTTTAATATGTCAACAATCAATCATGCTGTCCAAACAGATTTCCCCTCCCGCTCTGCGCCGCGTGGTGGCAGTAGCGTACAGAGCACGTGGCGGCTTGGCACCGCTCGGCTCATCAGGTCGCGCGCGCCGCTCGAACCTCTGATGGTCAATTCAGAAAATACATGGATGTGTAGCGAGAGGTAACATGGAATGGTGAAGCTTGAGGACAGCTCGAGAGTGTTTCAGGAGGAGGGGAGCGTTTTCACCCGGATCCAGGACGCCTGGAGAACTGCTGCACCGAGGAGAGAGTTTCTCTCAACTGAAATACATAAGTCGGAATCATCTCAAACTGAATCAGGTCAACTGGACTTGATCCCGAGCCTCGTGCTGTCCCTCTTTGGCCAGGCTGTCCACTCGCGAGCTGTGCGTTAACTTGGAGAGTCAATGTCTGGTCCCCCCCCCCCCCCTCTTTTATTTTTCTTTTTTCTTCTTTCTCTCCCCCTCCTCTCTGTCTGCGATCCGTCCAGAGATGATGGGGAGCAGTAAGAAGATGATGTCAATACTCTCGCACACTTGACAGCCGAGCAAATTCAATTGGACTGACTCCGCCTCGCGCGCGCGGGACAAGTCCACGGGCTCCCCACACACACACACACACACACACTCCGCAACCGCGCGCCCGTCTGCGCGCGTGTCGCTCGTCTGTGACTCTCCACGCTCTCTCTCTCTCTCTCTCTCTCTCTCTCTCTCTCTCTCACCCCCTTCCTCCCCCCTCCAGTCCCCCCCCCCCCCCCCCCCCTCCGCCGCCGCCCCCCGCCCCTCCATCAACAGTGAGGAGCGCAGTCTGACGCGCAGGACCAGCAGCAGTCAGGACTCTTTCCCCGGGAGTGCGCGCGGCCACCGAGCAACATGTTCCCAGCGTGGAGGATCCGCACCGGGGGCTCGACGGTGCCGGCGGCGGCGCGGCGGAGCGCGCGGGGAGCCGGACAGGTGTGGGTGTCCTGCTGGGCGCTCCTGTGGGCGACTCGGATCCTCAGCGCGCGGGCTCAAGGTAGGACGCGCTCCTCAGTTCTTCCACCCCAACTAAAGTATGAGCTGTGGAGGGTTTTTTTTTTTTAAAAAAATACATATTTGTAAGATTAGACAAAAAAATTTAGACAGAAAAGAAATTATGATCTCAAAAAAATTTTGTTCAAAAAACAAACTTGAGGCAAGATTCTCAGTGAGTGTGAAACGTGATGTTTTCTAAGTGAGACGAAATCGGTCCATCTTCTTATTGCCTTAAACAATAACGGTTTCATCTCCTCCACAATCCCTGCTCTCACCACAAGGCCACTTGACTGTTCAAGGAAAACGACCTGCCTCTTCAGAGCACTCAGCTCTCTGCCAGGTGTTAGTTGTTTCAAGGGATTTTTTTCCTCCCTCTCTCTCCTTGTGAGCATCTTAGAATACCTCAGCCATTCAAAAACCATCCTATGGAAAATAGTAATAATAAAACCCCTCCTATTCCTGCTGCTTCACCTCTGTTAAATTGTCTTAATTCCCATGTTTAACTGCCTGTTTTAGAGCTATCAGCCCTTTTGAAATGTTGGATTAGTGGCTTTGCTGCTTCTTGTGACCTGTCGGAGGTCCAGCCGCCCTGGAAGCCCGAGAAGAAATTGTTGGACTGCAGCAGTAGATTGAGCTGCCCCTCCTGCCTGCAGGCCATCATAATAATCCATCATTAACTTGTGTGAATATAACTGGAGGACAGTAAAACAGGGGCCTTGTTTGAACGCTGCACAGCATTTCCCTAACGTCCACTTTCATATCCGACACTCCTGTTATGCAGTTTGACTGTAATGAATGCATCACGTTTAAGTGTTTCTTCTCTTGTGAGTGGAATAGCCTGAATGTGACACATGGTTGGATTTGAAGCTGTTGGGTTTTGATGACAGGACGTGATAAAATATACAGTGAATGTGTGACGATGGCAGAAAGGGATGGCAGGTAAAACCATCTTGTTTCCATATTCACACCCGGGAAAGTGAAAAGCAAACAAACAAAAACACCAACAACAATCAAACAATCACATAAAAATAGCTGAAGGTAAGTTGATAGAGGACAAAGCCTGTGTGCTTTTCATTACAGAGGGGTAAGCACAGCCTACAAAGCAAGACAGGCACATGTTTGATGTACAAATCCTCGAAACATTTACTCCTCTATTTCCCAGAGAACAGAAATGTCTTGTATTGGAAGTTGATTCGTATTTGAAGTGGCTTTCCTATGCACTCCCCCATCTTATAATCGCGACGCTCGGTGCACCAAAGTGCTAAAAGCGGCATAATCCCTTTGCTTGTTTGTCTTTGAACAGGTCGCATTGCTCTAAAGTGCTCCCAACCTTATCTGAGAAGAGTCTCAGGCGTCTCTTATTATGCAGGGCACAGTTCCTCTAGCTGTTATTAGCATCCTTTTCTCAAGCTAACATGCCTGGAGTGTGTGAGGATCTGTTGAGCGCTTCCCGGCTACTTCACAGGGCTTCACCTTTCCTCTCCAAACAGACCTCGTTCTTATCCTTGCAGTTGGTATTCTGGCCCCTTAAATGTTCCCCGGCTGTGCATTAGCATTGGTGAGAGATTCGCTCCTGCTCTTTCAGTCGAGAGGGGCCTTCTCTATGGAGCACGGTCCACGCTCTCGCTCCTTTAGTCGAGACGCAATTGCACTGTTTGCAGGGGGTCCTCTCGGCGTTCGGAGAGGTCTTGTTCCCCTGAAGTAGGAAGCGGATCCGGTCCTCACGGGGGAAATCCTTGTTTGCAAATGACTGGCGGCGCGGCGCCGCCGCCGCCTGCACGTTAAAAGTTGGAGGTGCTGCAGTCGCTCCCCGAGAGGGGAGGACCTCTGAGGGTGTCATAAATTAGGCGACGCACAGGCACACGAGTTTCCCCGGGGAACCGGAGGTGACATGTTGTTTTTCAGCAGGTTCCCAGCGAGGCTCCTGCTGCGTTTAATACAGCTGGCTGCTCCAGTGCATAAGAGGATACATGATAGATCCACAGGGGGAACCTTTCTACAGGCTGCTCTCAGCAAGCCATTTTAAGACTCATTTAGAGCCCTCTTTGAAACACCAAGTAAATAGATGTGAGGTTTTGTCTTTCTTACCCTCTTAGCGGTCTTTGTACCACTTCATACCTCCTCACAGTGACTGTTTCTATGTGCATCTTGTTGTGTGTGTGTGTGTTTTCACTGATTCTCATGTTCCTGTCTGTTGAGCTTTAATCTAGATAGCAGCATTGACATTCTGCCAACCGGCAGCTGCTATAATTTTCTGGACGTACGTTATTATGCAGTTTGACAGCTGTCAGCCATTTCCAAATCTTTAAATCTTATGATAATCCGCCATGCTTACAAAAAAAAAAAAAAAAAAAAAAGCATTTGTTTAAAACACTCTGAATCCTTGTGTGATTAAAACTGCCTGCTCTAATGCAGGCACCAGATCATAACTCATCCACATCAGTGACACACTAACACACACACACGCAAACACAGCCATGGAAAGATAGAAAAATCAATATGTACAAGATTACACAACTCCATCAGGAGAAATATAATACAGTTTTAATAGAATCAAAGGCATCCCCCTGCCTCCTACCATGAATGATGCCAAACCTGTTGGTCTGCACCCACTCCTACCACGCTCCGCCACAGATAACAGAGCAGCTGAATCACTTTTACATGTCGATAAAGTCGTCCTGAATGTTCACTGACATGCTGCACCGGCCACAGGACCCTGGTTTCACATTAAACGCCAATCACGCAATCTATACATGATGAAATCGTTGCATTTTTTTTTTTCCAGAACTTGAAGCATTTTGATCACTTCAGAAGCGCCACTTCTCAGCTGCCGCGCCGTAATTGTGCACACTGTATATTTAAAACATATGTATCTCCCTGCTGGGTGAAATGCAGTTAATTAAACATGTTTACTTCTCCAGAGAGCGAACAGCTGCTGGAATTTGGACTAAACGCTTGTTTTCATTGCAATGTGTCTCATGCCAAAGACCAGCCAGTGGCTTGCACAGCCCCAGGTGAAATGTGGCGGCAGACTGACTTCCAAATCACACTCCTTGTATGTCTTTAACGCCTGTTTTCCCCCCACGTTCTCGTGTCTGTCTGCTTGGCTGGGTTTTTTTTTTTTTTTTTTTTTTTTTTTTGGCAGCCAAATGTCATCTACACATGTTTATTCATGTTGCTACAGGATGTTTTATCCACAAAGATGGAGCACATCACAACCAAATTAGATTTAAGCAGGGGAAAAAAAAAAGAAAAGAAGTGTGCTCAGTGGCAAAAAAAAGTCAAATTAAAAAAAATGAAAAGAGGAAGATTTTTTTTTTTTCCATTTGAAATTAAGCGTATTGTTTCACAAAGGGAGGAAAACAGGAGCGCACCTCAGACGTGTTTAAGGGTGACAAATGATTACAATCAATTTTATTGTTGAAGAACAATTGGGCCATTGCACTGTCAATGGTTTTTAGCTTCAGGAAGCTTTTAATTGGCTCAGCCGAGCAGCAAAACTGTGTTTATAGTTCATAATGGAAATGTAATCAAATTAACTTGTACTGCGGGGTTTTGGCATTCGCCCCTTGCCTAGTAATTGCCATTTACCCAAAGGGCTACGGTGAAGGCTATTTGCATGGGGCAAGGAGTCCTATCTTCCTCAGTGTGTCTGCCACATTGCTGTCTGCATATCATCACTCACAATGAGGAAGTCAAGCTTTTCTTGAGCCGTGTCTGTGCAAAGGACCGTTTTGATAGCGCCAACAGAATTCTAAATGTAATGCTTCATCATAAAAACAATGCTATATTCCACATACACATTTTTGATTATAAACAGGTTCAAAGTTCCTGATTTCTACATCGGAGTCGGAGGTTTTTACCAAAGGAGCTTTTGGGTCACTGCCTAGATCAGCCGGTAAACCAGGAAAATCCGTCTGCCGCCATTAAGATTAAAATTTCATTGTGTTTTCAGAAACAATACTGCATGTAATCAAGTTATGAATAATACACGAACAACCCTCAACTGTAAAAGTCTTGAGAATATGATAAAAGGGGATTCCTGTATTGCCATACTGAAGAGGTTTTTTTTTTTTTTTTAATCTGTCATAAGCTTAGAACAGTTTCCACTTGGTGACATTTAGTGAATTTAAAAAGAAATCTGCACACACCAGTCGGCAAAGCCCATTGAAAAAGAAAAATCTGGATGTTGATTCATTTCCACTCGTGTCAAAAGAATACAAATCTAAAAAAAAACTGACTGTTGCGTGCAAAAGCTTTTTTTTATTTTCTAACTTTTGGTTGGAATTTTATTTGCTCAAGTACGATCACAGTAACCTTCACTGTATCTTAAAGTTCGGCATAAAAAAAAAAAAAAACAAAGCCCCTGGGATAAGTCAGCATGTTCACTTCACAGATTTTTTTTTCTTTCTCTGAGTGGAAAACACAGTTTGGATGAGGGGTAGGTTACTAAAACTAGATTTTTCAGTGGTTGCAGAATTGATTTGGAGGCAAAAATCTTCTTTCGGGTACTGACTTTTTTTACTCACATCGCTGGGAGAGGTTTTGTTTCCACGTCTTGTTGTTTACTTGATGAGATTGACGGTAAAAAGCGCTGCGGGGAGAGAACTGACAAAATTTTTTTCACATATTAATTTCTCCTGGCTGAAAAGTCTAATCAATCTGACGAAGGGCTCGGAGGCACCTCGGCTATCAAGAACCGCGAAAGTGTCTGCGGACGGGAAACCGAACGCAAAAATGACCTTGGATATCACCAGGAGGGGGACGTGAAGTGGCACTTTTCGGCTAATTTGTCTGGTATCGTTTGATCAAACGGCACGCGCGTCGTCGTCGGTCCCCTGTCAGAAGTATGATCGTGAGTGGAGTCGTTTCGGAAGACGCCTTTAAAAATGGCGCCGTTACTTTAATCCTGGGAGGAGAAGTGTTGTACTTGCGCGGGTATTCTTGGACCATACATCTGTCTCGGAGCCCCCCAAGCTGTTCTATGTAAACATTTGAACAACACAAGAGCAACTGAAGAGAAACTGTGGTGAGAAACAATGCTTTTTTACAGCGTAATGTGCTCACTGAATCTCTGCTCTCATCCAGCTCGCCCCTCCTGGGGACGAGTGAGTGTATTCTTGTGTTGTGAATAAAATGGCAAAAGAGACAAAGAAATAGAGAAATGGGAGAAGAAGAAAAAAAATATCTGTGATGTGGTGGTGGGGGGTGGCGGTCCCTGCTTTTTTTCCTCCCTGTCAAAGTATAAAAAAAAACAACTGGTAGTAGCAATCCATTTTTCGTTGTCCGTTCACATCAATGAATTCACATCTTGACAACATGCTTGATTCTCCACTACAGCCAGCGCCACGAGTCGCCACAGCCGGACGCGGCATGGACGCACGCGCACGCCAACGCCGCAGCTAAACTTTATATCCAGACAAAGGAAGAGAAAATATAAATGAGTCCCCCAAAACAGAAAGAATATGTTTGGTTTTTGAGCTTCTTTAACAGTCACAGATGATGTTGAGGTTTATATTTTTTATACATGCGTGAGGATGAGATCAGAGGTGAGCGGGTTTGCAGGCTGGAGTCCGGCCGACGGCTCGGTTCCCGGCCTTGTCTGGAAATCTGCAGAGTGGTTTGCTGCTGTGCTCGAGCTCCGCTTGGCAGCAGGCCTGCCGTACCCACCAGGGGGCCTGGCGCAACGCCCCTCACTGCATCTCAATGCCTTGTGCTCGGTATCGATTAGAACCGGCGCTGACGCGCGTTCCCCATTGTCCCGTTCTGGGACGCGCGGGACCGCACCGCGTCCGATTTTGTTTACGCACACCTGCCATTATTTCCCTTCTCCTGGAGACGGTGGAGGCTCGGCGTCAGGGCCCACCCCGCTCCTGTCAGAGCCTGACAGCACTCCACCCTAACTGGAAACAACAGAGACACCGGGGAATGCCTGTATATGGACGTTAAGGCGTGGAACACGTGAAGGCATCAATCAACTGAGTTACATTCAGAAAAGAAAAAAAAAAAAAATCACACCTATAATCTCATCCAACACAGCTTTTGTGTTTGCTGATAAGGAATGCTGGGCTGCTGTACATGGCAGAGCGGAGCAGGTTGTCATTGTCGTGGCGGCGGTTTAATGTATACATATCTCTGATCAGCGTCCTTGCCCGTAACGTCGGCAGAGTGTCAGTGGAGTGTAGTGGTGATAGGAGCTGACAATAACACTGCAGGCTTCTTCTCTATGGCTCAAGTCACATCTGGATTCCCTCCCCTTGGCCTTGCAGCGTGAGCCATGAATGTACTTTCGGTGTCAGATTTGAAGCATATGGTGATACTGAAACTAAGATGAAAACCTATAAATTCTACCTGTTAGTAATCTAGTAAACGCAGTTTTTTTCTTGTTTTATTTTTAACTCCATCATGCCTTTAAGGGTATATTTACTGACACCGCATTTGATCATGTCCTGGATCATTACATTTTCATTTGTATGCTAAGTAAAGAATTGATTTGTAAATTCCGAGTACCTAATTGATATACACACAATAAACACAAGGTTTAAAAAAAAAAAGGAGGGCGGTGGTCTGAAAGTTTGACTGCTTGAGTGATACGAATTATGCCAGTGTACAGCACACAGTAAAAATCGATGCCGCCCAGCAGCAAGTTAAATGAGCAAATTGAGAAAGTTGTGGTATTCCTTTTGCCTTAACGTGCCTTCAGAATTAATAGGTGCAGGGCCACTGAGAGTCGGCGTTTGACAATGAAGCATGATCCCGCCAATACGCAAATCGAGTCTGCCGTGTATTTCTGCCTGGAATGATTTAGGATCAGTTTGGGGGAGCTCCTCGGAGGTTAAGTGCGGAGTCTGTGGTGCATTGCACCTCTGAAAAGCAACCGATGCTGACAGAGATGAAAGAGATCCCGTGCAGATGCGTTTGCCTATTTATTTTAATTTTAAAGTCATCTTGAAAGAGGAATCCAGTAAAAGTGCCTTTATTGCTTTAATGCAGATTTGCTGATGCACAGAAGTCTGATCTGCTCAAATCTGTGTGCATGCTAACAGTGGCGCACATTTCTTTATTCTAACACATACACACCGCCACAAATACATGTAAATTTTTCATTACCGCTAAACGAAGCTTTCTCAGAAGACCAAAACAAGTATATGGATGCTGTTTTCAGCACAACTAATGAAAGTGGGGCAAAGCCACAGTGTCTCGTGCGAATAGACAATATCAGAATCAGCTTTTTCAGCGTGAGGCGTCATGTTCTGATGGTCCTCCGTGCAAAATACTTTCCAATTTAACCTGTCTCCCCGCCACGCCGCAGCCGCTGCCAGCTGCAGCGAGGTGCAGGCGAACGGGGGAACAGAGGCGAATATTGCGATGGATGTTGATGCCGGGGTGGGGTATTGATGGAGGAAAGAAAGAAGAGCGCTGCATCAGTGGGGTAGAGATTGCTGTGGTGTACAGTAGCACAAATCCTAAATTCTGTGCAGATCCGACGGTAGCTAGGAAACAGCTGACAGTAAAATGGGGGGGATCAAAGGGATTAGTGTGCCCAGTTTGAGCCCAAACAGTAACCCTTACACTTCTCCTATTGGCGGGCTTTTTATACAATCACCCCTGCGTTTGGCCGCTTTTCGCGGCCTGTTAGAGGCAACCGGTCTCTGTCTGTTCACTCGTGAGTCTATTTTTAATTTGATATCACCCTTACTCACACTATTTAGCTCTTGTATACGCTCAGAAGTTGGCAATGTGTGTAAAAAGGTCACAGTTTCAATTTTAGAAGAGAATAAGCCAGACACACGCACGCACACACACACAGAGACACACAAAACGACTGATGCCCACACAGAAAGACGCCAGACAAAACAAAGACGTTGCATCTGAAGGAAGAGGATGCACATGTCAGGCCTAATCAGCGCTGCCTTTTGTGATCTGAGTGAGATTTCCTGTCAGTGCGGCCGGAGACGCAGCCTGTTTAATTCTGCAGGGGACTGCCGTGTCCCGGGTGCTTCGGTCACTGTCTCCTCTTGTCTCAGAGCCAGACTGAAGTAACTAAACAAATGAGCTCAAGCGTCCCCTGTTGGGGACGTGCACTGTACTGCACCAGAAGGTCTTGTGATGGTATCGGGCCCCTCGCGTCCCTGCCGGAGAGGCGGAGGACACGTGAACACACTCAGAGCTTTACTCAAGAGAGTGAAGCCAAGTCGGATTCACGTCACATACGACATACATGTGATGGCTCAAAACTGATCTGTGATGCTTGAAATAAGCAGAATCGTTGTGGCAGCCCCAGAGTCTCCTGGCGTCCCTCATCGCGAGCGGGTTTTTGCACGCGGACGCACGGCGGCTGCAGCTCCTCGTACTTGCAGAAGCGTTGTGCATCATTTCAGCGTCTTTGTCCCGGAATTCTTTGCAAAGTGTTGCAGCCGTTTGAAGCTTTCCAAGAGTCATTTTCTTCTTCTGTGAAAGAACTTTTTTTTTTTTTTTTCCAGCATATATCTTATTGTAACAATGCCGGACATGTTCTTTGCCGGTGGGGACTGCAGAAATGGGAGAGTCAGTGGGATTATATCAGTTTAATGAAGTTGCTCCAGCCCATGTTTAATTTCATAAAATTCAATTAAAAAGCTTTACTCCCATTTCTGTAATAACTCAAGGGGCTGTCATCATTAGATTATAGGGAAATAATTGTGTGAGAAGAAATGACCAGTCAAAAAATGTGATCTGGTATTGTGCCTGTGCCGTATCTTTCAACCGGTTCACAGTGAACAGTCTCCAGGAATAAAAACCCCGCAGTGTGATGGTTGAGCAAGGACACAGGATGGAATATGGATTCTATAATAATAAAACTAAGCTTTTATGATATACAAGGTTAAGAAGAATCACAGCTGTTAGATCTCAAGGAATGAGTTCAATCACTGTCGTGCAGCAGCAGCTACCTTTCTGCTTTCATCTCGCTCTGTGGACTCTGCTCTCAATGTTCGAATTTTATTGTTGGATGTCCTTTTATTGCTCAATACAGTACATATGTTACCATGGGGCCAGCACTCATCCCCTGCCCCTTCTGCATTAGTGAAGAACAGTGAAGAGGAATGGAAAAAGGAAAAAAAAAAAAAAAAGAAAAGACAAGGCGACTGACAGGGAAAACATCTACCCGACCAGCCTCGGTACAAACAGACTGCGGCGCTGACACATGCAAACTCAAAGGGTGGCGGTGTTTAAAAGCTTTAATCACACCAGTTCCACTCTGCATCATTGAAAGCTTGTTTTATTAATGTTGTCCAGAGTGAAGTACGTTGGGGTTTGAAAGGGGGGGTGGGGGGGGTGGGGGGGTGCATTGTGCTCTTGATTTAAAGTGGGGTGGAGCAGAAACAATGGCCATGAAAAAAACATGGCAAGGCTGTGAGAACCAGCCCACTTCCATTACTTGAGAAGGCACGGTGCCCAAAACGCTCCATGAGGAAGTGGATGTGCGGTATGGAGACAAGCATTCGCATATAATGTTTCTTAATGATTCTATAACGGCAATACTTTATGAGGGAATGTACAGTCGTGTCGGTTTCGGAGGACAAGTGTTTTTTTTTCCCCCGATAAAACTCACAGAGGGAGTCGACTTGATCTTCGCTCGACTCTGTTGCATTAGTTCGTCTTGTGTTTTACGTGACACATACAAGCCAATCAAAGCGGAGCATGCCGTGTTTGAACAAGTGAAGTTAAGCCTTGCGCGAGTCTGATGTCTAATTGCTCTCATTAGCACGCCAGTTATTCTGCGCAATTAACCGACTGCCACCAAGAATGTTATGAGGCCGATCAGTGCAGTGGGGTCAAGGGGAAAAAAAGGTTGTAATTAATTCACACTTAAATAAATGATTTTATGTTTGAAAGGCTGATACAATAGCATTTTTGTTGTGATTCCCCAAGTGGAGGCCGCAGAGTGTGTGTGTGTGTGTGTGTGTTTAGTTTGTGTCGTGTGGAAATGAGGAAGTGCGCACAGTCGATGGAAATCAGGAGCCATTGTTGTTTGACAGTAGGCACCTTTGCAGTGATTGCCTGTGTTATTAATTTGTGAGATGAGAAGAGGCAGGCTCCTCCAGCCTCTGATGGTTACGCGCCGCATTAAAGAACTGCTGCTATGAATGACACTCAGGACTAATGAATATGAATACATTTATAAAAATAGGCACAGGCTCCCCTCTCTCTGCAGATTGGGAGTGACAGTCACATTGGCTGGGCATGGCTGATGAGAGAAGGAACCGCTGCCCCTGGAGATAGGAGATGTTGCAGGGATCAGACAAACAACCCGCACGCACACACACACACATTCATACACACTGTCTCACACACACACACACACACACACAGGCGAATGCTTCGGCATGTTGATATTGGAAAAGGCTTCGGCATTTAAGAGAGACAGTCCTGTCATCTCATGACGCTGTTTCCTTATTGAACATATGCAAGATGACAGATCAAAGCTTGTGTCTAATCTGCTTTTACACTCGATGACTGAAATGATAATTATCTCATGATGCATCAAGGTCTCAACAATTTGATCGTATTATTAGTCATACTGGGCTGGTCAAAGGCCTGAAAGAGGTGGGGTTTTTTTTTTTTTTTGTGCTTTTGAAAATCCACAGGTTTTCTTTTTTTTATCACGAGCTAGTGATTTATTCTGCAACAGATTTACATCACCTGTCAACAAACCTATGGATTGTTTCCTGTGGGAACAAATGCAGTGATTTATAATCATTAGCACAAAATTCATTACTTTCAGACAGACTTTGGTGGCAGAAGATTATGCCAATACATCTTTCCACAGTTGTAATTTGACATTGAAACGCAATCATTACCGCGCATGTTAATTTATAATAAGCCGCTGCTAACCGAAAGACATTTACTCCGATTGTTTTCACACGCTCGCATAAAGCAGACAGGAGAGCTTTTAGTATCATAGCTGACTGAATCATCCATCTTTTATACCACTTAGGGTCACCCATTGCTGGGGCCTGTCCCAGATGACATTGAGGGAAGGGCAGGAGGATAAACCCCAGATAGATAGATAGATAGATAGATAGATAGATAGATAGGAATTGGCAATATTGCATCACTGAATAATGATGGATATGCAAAGCAAGAATATGCAAATCTGATCATCTGCTTCCCTCGGTCGGCGATAATTTTAATTGATTAATTGGAGATGTTTATTGGATTGGTTGCGGCTTAACAATTGGAGATGGTATTTGTCAAGCTGTTCGGTGCAACAGCTCGACTGTGTTACACATTTCTTCTCCGAAGCGTTAATGTCCTTATTTCTTGGAGTTTTGAAGCAGCGGCACGACCAATCCCTCAAAGATTTGCGAAGCACTTTGATTGAGATAAGTGGGATATTCGCCGCCTCTGACAGACGTAACCTTGGCGAGTATTCTCTGGCAGCCACCCGAGGAGCACGGCAGACTGCGAACGCCGGACATTGGGCATGACAGCGCCGCGGCGCTAACCTTGAGCCAGGTTCCCGTGGAGCGGCGCCGCGGTATTTAAGGCCCAGAGAAAACTCATTGAGCAGCTGACTGAACTGGGTTAGACTGCACCGACGGATGTAAGCCATCACACTGAACTAATTAACAGTCGAAACAACCTTGAAAACTGAAGACAACACTCTGTTTGCAACATTGAGCCCCACCACATTCAACCCCCCTGTTTTTTTTCTTGTGTGTGTGTGTGTATAATGTGCTACACACCCCAATTCATTTATTTTGCACTTGAATAACAGTTACTTTATAATCTTTTCTCAACAGCTGAAATTAGGTTAGAAGTACCTTCCCATCAAACTGTTGTGTTGCAAATTGGAGAGACATAGCAGACAGATAAAAGCACTCCATGTTGCCCCTTAGTAGAAGAAGAAGAAAAAAAAAACAGAGAAGAAAAACATGTTTTGTGGGGAAGGAGGGAGATTGAAATGTGGGAACAATCTTAGAAAAACGCTCATCACTTTCTAGGATGCTCATGACTCCTCTGCTCATTGAGGTGACTCACTTGTTTACTTGCTATTTGCATGTCACAATGTTGGTGTTCATGGTGTTGCCCAAAGAAAGTGAATATTTGTGCCCGTGACATACGTTCGCGTGACTCACAAACGCTGAAAATGGAATTACTGTCGGGGGGAAACTTGTCAGATTCTGTCAGATTTGAACTCTTGCGCTGCTCAGCCCCAGGGGTCCTGTTTGATTTTCCTCCTGATTCAGTCAGGTTGCCATTTTCTTCTGAGGGGTAGTTTGGCATGAGATGCTTCTGGGGGTCAGGGGCCAATTCGCCATTATTGAATAATAAATAAATAGAAATTTGTTCCGGCCGTGGCTGATCCCTGTTGTTTCCGTTCCCCTCACTGAGGCACACAGGCGGCAGCTGGAGCCTTGTATTCTCTGTAATGACCTGTATATATGCAGGGTTTCATATTTCAATCACCGCCACGGCGGTAGAAATTGGTGGTTTAAGATGAAGTTGAAATTGGAAAGTGGCTATCCTGTCTGCATGAGGAAGCACATTTGAATCCCGGTGGAGAAGGTGCTTGGCAGCGGCATCTGGAACACAAACCGACAAGTTCTTACGAGTGGAGTTTAAGTTCCAGCCACAAGTGCTTCGACGCCTTTCAAGCCTTAGCCAAATGATTTTTCAGTGGAGGTCGCATCAGGGACATGAGATTTGAGGAAGTATTTCATAATAGCCCCATAATCAATGATTCATCGCTGGAAATATTAATGAGCCATAAATGATGTATTGGGCTCTGATGAGGTAGATCTACAATCACATCGTTAAATGTCACAGGACTGTTCATTCATGGTAATTAGGTATTTGTAATAATTAATGCTTCGTGTTATTTTCCCATAAAGTCTGTATGGAAAATGATGTGCCAATACGCGTTCCTTTGCTTTCTGTCATTGTGCCCGGAGACTGTCAAAAATGAGTTTAAGCCTTTCACCTTTCATTTTCACCGTCACCTATTTCTGTTACTCACACGGTTTCTACTCTCTGCTACATTAGCTGAATATTCATTATGTAGCTAATAGTGGTGCCTTTGAAGAGGAATGATCATATTTAATTTCCTCGCCTGAGAAGGAACAAGTTAGCGAGGAGAGGGTGCTGCAGAGGAGTGTATGGAGAAGATAAAGGGGAGGGTGTGAGAAAATTAGATCAAGCGATGAATGAAGTGGCGCTGGGGCATGGAGTTTATGGACAGGCAGTGGTTGGACAGATGGAGGGAGGTGAGATGAGTCTAGTGATTACTGTAAGATTATATTGCCCTATCTGCCTGATAGCATTGATTGATCTGCACATGTACCTTCAGAATCCTCCATCTTTTCTCACTGCCAGTACTTTATATGAGGGTGCATTGTTCCCACTGTTTACCTCCCTTGGAAAAAAAAAAGAGAATCCTTCTTTCCACGTCTATGAGCGGATCAGATTATTAAAAAAAGAAAAAAAAAGAAAAAAAAGCTCAACCAGTGGCCACAGCGGTATTTCTTCACCCCAGCCGCTGCAGTCCCTGGCTGTGTTTATCGCTTTATCGATTACCATCACAAGGCAGTAATTTGCCGGGACTTGGAGGGACATGATTAAAGATCCGCTGGCGATGCATGGTGGCTCAAGTTGGTTCTGGAGTGTCATGTTGATGAACACACGCTGACATACATACACACATGCACAGACACTCACACACTGGCGAGCACAGAGTGCTTGAGGGAGGGCGGTGTGCAGTGCATTCCTGTCATAGACATCAATGGCTTTAAATCTCCTGAGCTAACCTTTTAATGCTCTCAGATCCTTATGGCTGGCTGGATAATTGATTGTGTTTGGTCTAATGGGATTAAGAGGCAGTAGTGGCCTTGGGCTGGACACAGTGGCAGTGATGGCAGCCATGCTAGTGGATTGGAAGATGGTAGATAGAAGCGTATGAAGTGAATGAAGTGTGGACTGTATTGACAGAGGAGTGTGTGTGTGTGTGTGTGTGTGTGTGTGTGGTAGAGAGAGGGAGGGAGGGAGGAAGGGAGAGACAGACAGAATGAGACCAACTGACAGGGACAGCAGGTTAGAACAGAGCTGGAGAAAAGCTGCAGATTAGGAAAAAGAGAGACAGAGTATTAAAAACAGGGTAGAATAGATAGCTGCAGGTCTGCTTCTCAGTCCATCCCTAATTAGCTGTATGAGAAAACTCGGGAGCTGATGGTATCCCCAAGTGAAAAGCTTGTTAGCGTAAGAGATGCTATCTGCTGGCTATTGGTTTTGGCTGTGTTTTGCTCACTGGGTGAGTCACTGGGTCTGCGGTGTGCGGCAAGATGAAAGCGACGGGAAAATGAGTGCCAAGGTGGCGAAGCCCATCCCCCCCCACCCTCTTATCGGCCAGGATAAAGCCCGTCCCGTCCTCACGTATCAACAGCCGCCGCGCTTTAGCCTCATCCCTTACTCCGTAGCCTGTTTGAATGTGCCAGTCTGCGAGCCCCCCTTTCTTCTCTGAATTATTTTTAACTTCCCACTACACTTGGGACGAGATAAAAGCAGAAGTTTGTGTGGGAGTGTGGTGAGGGATGAGGCTGCAGTAAAGTTTTTTTGTTTTTTTTTTCCCAGACCCTTCTTGTCGTGCGACGTGTGGCAGCCGTGTGCGTCCGGAACCGCCGGTCTCTACTGTATGTGCGCGGCTGCGGCGCAGAGATGTCGTCATCAGCGGCAGTGTTTGAGATTTTCCTTTTGCGAGGCATTTCTTTAGCACAACACACCTCCCTCTCCAGCTATGGCGTCTACAGCCAGGCAAAAACCTCCAGCATGAGGGTTAATGCGGCCTGTCATTGCAGGATTGCTGGCTCTATTCACGAGTCCAGCCAGCCAGATCATGCCACAGATCCAGGTTTTGTCTCTGGTGAATAGAGAGGCTGCCGCAGCCCTCCAGCCCTTTATACTGGGCCACATTTTCACTTGGGCTTGGAATACGCCAGGTCAGGATAAATGTTGCCGTTTTGCCAGCTTCCCCTGGCAGGAGTAGTGAAAGTGTGTGATTGTGCATATGTGTGCATCAGTGGCAGTACAAGTGTTGGTTAATGAGAGACAAACAGATGAGAGAACGGGGCAGGGTATAAGTAGAGGCAGATGATAAATCTGGTGTGCGTGGAGTGGACTGCAAACATGAGAACGTACATGGAAGTACGACAAATCATCCGCTGTATTTGTGAGTTCGACAAAATGTGTCACTCTGACCTGGCTGGCTGCCTATTCTTGTCGAAGAGACGACAGGTGAAGGGTTGCTATGGTTACCTGGAGTAGGGGTAGGGTTGGAATAAGTGTTTTTTGTGTGGTGGCCGTGTAATCTCACAGTCACAACTTTTCTGCGCCTCACACCTTCTGGTTTTTTTTTTTAAGGTAATGGGTGATACTGTACCACCATATGCCTGCTCACGTGGGTTGAGTGGCAGTTTGCGCACGTGTGAAAAAGAGCTATCAGTCAGCCCTGTTCTCACTCCGTGGGGACGTACCAGTGCGCTGTGCCGGCCCGTGGCGGGCCAGATGCTGCCTCGCTGTGCTCTGCTGCCCTCTTTCCTCCCCCCCCACCGCCGTTCACTGGCCCTCGCAGACCGCTTCGCCCAACAGCTCTAAATCTCTTTAATTCTATCATCTGTTGCCCATCAAGGGCAGCAATTTGGTCTTTACGCAGCATTTTAGTGCACCATTAAAAAAACCTGCAGCGATGGTGGTCGAGCCCTGAAGCAGGGAGGTGGACTCTTCATTCCCGGGGTCTTCTCTGGTGATTCTGTGTCGCCGTCTCTGGGGACGCATCGGACTCTAAAAATGGCTTCTGAAAAGGACACAAAGATCACACGAAACATCTCCACCAGGCTAACCCTCGTCGCTACATAATCATGTCTGTCAGCACATGATCTATACACTGCAATAACCACGGAGGCCACACAGTGAAGCAGTGAGAATACTTACCAGCTCATAGTTTTCACATTTCTTGAAAGTTATCTACTTTAGACATGTTGGAGTTAGTCACTGTTTGGTATCTAGTTTATTACTTGAGGTTTGACCTTTACCAAGACCTGGAGAAATGACAGGTGCAGCTGCAAGGATATTGCAGATACCAGTTTTTATGCAATCTTGAACATCTTCACCATTATTTTTTTTCGGTGATTGGAAATGGCTCTCGCTGAGTTAATGACTTTTCTATCTCCCAGATGGAGCGAAACACCCACGCTCAAAACATGACAGAACAATAACTTGTAAGTAATTCTTCCCTGCGAAATTATACTAGTACGAATTGTTTACATCATTACGGCAGCCGCGCACTAGACTAACCCGAAGCTACTCCAGCTTAATAAGCTGCCGGTTTCACCATGGAATGCGTGAGGGGTCTCCCGAGGTCATGTTTCACTGGTTTACTCCTGCTAATGGGGAGTTGGATCAACTGGCGTTGGCCTTTTGCCACTCTGGCAAGCAACTCTCCTCCTCTAAGGTGAGGGAGAGGCTATGTCCTTAACAGACCTGACACTGACTCGAAGAGTGATTGGCCTCTCTTAATCAGTGGAGTGCCTTGCAGCTGCAGGGAGTCTCTGCGCGGCGGACCTGTCCTACTGCCCCATGGTCCGGCTCACTTTTTCAAGTCCAGGGAATTGAAATAAAGGAGATATTTTCAGTTTTTGTGCGGGAATACCAATGCAGGCATATTAAAAGCACAGCAGAAAAGAAATAGATTTTATTCAGTTAAATGTGTATAATGCATCTGGCCATAGCTATTCTCAGGCAGTGTTGGTGTTTTGTAACAAGTGTCCCTGAAAATGAGCAACACAACCCAAGCATTCTCACTGAGTGAATCACAAAGCATAGACCACAACCATCATTACATCTAAAAAGGATGTAGCACTGGGTGAAGTATTTTCTCTCTTTGTCTACACACATGAATACATCCATCAGCCCAAACACCAAGACCACTGACAAGAAAAGCAAATAACACCAGTTATCTTTTTTTATCATGGCACCTGTCAGTGGGTGGGATATGATAGGCAGTGTTTAAACTTTTTTCTTTTCTTCCATAAGGGGGGTGTGTGAGTGTTGAGAAACATGGGAAAAGAGGAGGATTAAAGAGAGTTTATAATGGGACACATTCCAGAAGATTCATTCAGAACATCTCCAAATTGCTGCTTTTGTGAGGTGCTGCTGATCCGCTGTGACTAGTATTCATCATAAGTGGCCCGATGAAGGGAAAGCGGTGCACTGACGAGAGGGTCATGGGTAGTCAAGGCTCATTGAGTCACTCTGGGAATGAAGCTGAGTCAGTGAAGTCCAATCCAACATTGGAGCTTCTGCAATGCAGTGTTGAAATTGTTGCAAAAATTAATGCTGTTTTTTTTTTTCTCAGTTTTTTTGAAAGGCATGAGGTTACTGAAGTAGTATTATGACTTCTGCATGTCTGGAGAGCTTTGTGCATCATGATTTGTGCGTCTAAATTCTGTGTAATGATATTTCCACACACAGTCATGTCTGTGAGCAATTCAAAACCAGCAAGTTATCTCAAATATTTTTGGACAGAAACCTTGGCAAAGCTCTCTCTCTCTCCCTCACACACACTCACAACATGAAAACTCTTCACAGAATTTCCCCCTAACACTAGATGAGGCACATACAGATTTCAGTATGCACAAGCAAATCTTATTATAGATGTATAAATATTGTTTTGCCACTATATAGTACAGCAAAACCCTATAAGATGTTGCAGCTGACACAGTGGATCCAGATTTTCTGTGTTCAGACCAGTCAGAGCCCATGTTGGTACTCCTGCTGAAGGTGCTAAAAGTGAGAACTTCATAAGGGAGCGCTGAACATAGGTGGCCTTGTCTAATGGATCCTAATTCCTTTTTGAATTCTGCTCTGCCGGGCAGCAAATGGCACCAGACTCCACTATTGGAAGACGCAAGCAAACGGAGCCATGTGTGAAGCTTATTAAAACTGTGAAAGTTGGATCCTGCGATCCAGGTGCGTGTTACTGTGACAAGTACCACCTACCTAATCATGCGCACCATGCCCACCCATTATGGAAACAGTGATATTCCCCGATGGCGGCGGTCTCGTCGAGGATAATGCAACCAGCCACAAAGCGTAAATGGACGCCCTCACAAGTCTTGCTTACTTGATATCTTAAACAGCAGACAATTTCTACCATTACAGCACAACAAAGATGTTTACTGATGTAAAAAAGAAACTTTATTCATCTATTTGATGAGATTATTATCTGTAAATATTTCCTGTCTACCTATTTACTCTGGCGTCTCGTCGGCACTGCGTTTCTCCCATCTGGGAGTGTTTTTCACCCAGTATCTCGCAGACAAAGATAAACACCGGTGCTGTTTGCTGGTGAGCCAGTGTCAACAGCGGTGATGTCACTGATACCCATTGTAACAAACAAACCGCCAAACAACGATACGGGATTAGCTTCCCGACAATCAGGGACAGCCCAAGGGTAGCGGAGAGATACGGGCCTGCGAAGTGCTTTGGTTTCCACACATCTCGGCGACAGCTGTCTGTCCACATGTCAGCGTGAGCAACAAATCTAATCCAAGGCTTGGTGGCACCTCGAACATACAGCGGCGGTGACAGAACGCGGAGCGACAACATGCGCGACCCCCTCCCTTCCTCCCTCCGTCTCGCTCTTCGGATGCTAGGTGCTGGATTATTCGTGGTGTGGCAGATCATCCGGAGGCCTCTCACCCGCACCCAGCCAGCCTCGGATGTGGATTAGTGGCCTCGTAATCTGACGGCTTGCAGTGGCACATGTCAACCATGGAGTGTCTGCAGGAAAAATCAGGATGAGTCACAAAGGTTGGATAATCTAGGATATAGAGCACTGGAGTTTTTCTTCTTTTTTTTTTTCTCCCTTTTTTTCCTCTATTTTCCCACAACAACCAGCACCACCCTCTCGCTCACCCCCACACCGTTCAGACAATAACAGACATGTGTTCAGATATGCGCACACACTTTAGACGTATATACAGACTTCCCCTCACCGGACCCCACGGGCTTTCTTGACATTACCACCCTGACATTACCCCCACAGCACAAAATCCAGCCTGGGATTCCTGTCACATCCCTCCATGGGCAAGACTCACATTTTCATTACGGTGGAGCCAGTGGCGCCGCACAACCTTTCTCTCCTCTCTTCCTCTCCTCTTCTTCTTCTCTTCATCACGGTGTCAATCATCACAATGCTGTCACTCTGGATCTGTCTCTGAACTAAGCTGTCTCAGAGCTAAGATCCAGACACACTCGAGAGGCAGAAACAGACTACTCACCCAGACGCTTCACTCTTCAAGTTGTACCAGTATTTCACTGCTTCCTGCCCCTCGACACTTTTTTTTTTGAGTTTTTCTTTCCAATTTTTTTTTTTTTTACTCGTTTTTTACTGATCTAATTTGCAATATTTCCACATATTAGATGAAGCCTGTACATGCGGAACAGAGTACACATGGCCAGGGAATTGAGAAGTGCAAATAATTCCCTCATGTGGAAAGGCTGCAATTAACTGGGGATGTCAGCCTTTGTAAAATATAATTGAGTTCAGGACGAAATGAACGTCTCTAATCCGGCCGACAGAGCACTGTCAATCAGTGTTCCTCGCATTCCCAAAACCAACTGTCACGCTTGTTTATGTCTGTCTCTCTGCCGAGGTTTTGGACACTAATGCTCTGGCAGCTGCCTCCTGCCTTTAATGCGTGGGTGACTGGGTGACTTTGTGCGTGCGCGGTGGGAGCGCGGCGTCGCGCTACGGGGAGACACCGGACATCTGTTTTCTCTGGTCAGGAAGTGAGATAACATTGCGCGCTGAGGCGTGGCGTCAGACACCTGTGTGATTGAGGAAACATTTTCCCCATTATTGAGCATAAATCGCCTCCTGCGACGTGCGGAGCGATATCGGCGGCGGGGGGGGGGGAATATATCTATTAGCATAGCGCGCCTTCACCTCAATTCTGAGGGTCAAATAACAGTCCGCAATTCAGCCGCCTCTCTCTCTCTCTCTCTCTCTCTCTCTCTCTCTGCTGTAGATACTGTATGTGAATTACCGTGCCCGTCATTGCAGTGCCGTGCGAGGCGACTTCAAGACATCCTGCTGGAAATGTCAGCCATTTACAACGCTCAGATATTGCCTGTCACCGCAAAAGAAAAGAAAAAAAAAAAAAGACCAGTGTTGACCTTAAAGGGTCTGGATAAATGAGCCCACTTAGAGAGCTCTCCTTTTTCTTTCTTCATAATTCCTCTCCACCTGTCTCTCCTATGGCGGCGTCTGCTTCGGGTCGTGCTCTGTGGCCTTTCGCTAATCAACCCTCTAACTCGGAGCTAAAGGGCTGGGAACACATCAGATATCAGCATGTCTCTCAAAAAATACTCCCCGTGCCTTTGTCTAGTGTGTATCACACAGGTTCGTTTTTTTTTTTCTTTTTTTTTTTTTTTGTGTGTGTGTGTCTAATAATTGTCTTTCAAGAGCCTCTTTAGCGATCCCCACAGACTCCCAACAGGCTCCCATGGAAATGGATTAATTACAGGGTGTTTGACAAATGGCTGCCCGCAGTTGCGGTGCCTTCTGAAACTCTCTCAACTAATCAGCTGAAGACAGAGTTTGGTCACTCGGTGCGACCCCGTCGCCGGGCTGACACGGGAGCCGCGGATGAAGGGCCCCCAGTCAGAGATTAATTGCGTTGCACTCCGAGAGCCGCTCGCTAACAGACGGGTTCATCTCAGTCATCTCATTTGGAATAGTCGTCCTTTACTCCAGCACACCTGTAGACTCATTTCCATTGGGGAATACGTGTAACTATCTTCAAACTCCATATTTTTAACAGTTAAATGATGTAGGAATGATTGGTTCATATTAAGTATTGAAAGTTAATTCTAACCAAATGCATATGGCTACCCTGTGTTGCAGATGATGAACAACTAATCTGCTCAAATCCTTAATTTTTTTTTGTATTAAAAATGAGTTTTCAGTATGTAGCTGTACCTGCTTTTCCTCCATAAGAGGATGTGACACTTGTTTCTGTTTCGGTGGTTCAAAATTAGCTGCTGAAGTCAGAATATTAATTTAATTTATTCAGTTACAACTTTCAAAAAACAGGGAAATGCCTGCAGCGGTTGTTGATAAATGTGAACAACCCCAAAATGACTGAGTACAGCAGGAATACAGAGCAGTGCCCGTGTGTGTATACCTCCAACAACAGCTTTGTAGGTGAGTAAATGTGCCACACAAACGTGTGTGTGTGTGTGTGTGTGTGTGTGTGTGTGTATGTGTATGTGGAGGGAGCAGGAGGCTGGATGTGGGGGGGAGCCGGTGGGGTGTTGGGCATGCATGATCCCCTTGACTGGGATCCAGATCCACAGACAGAGTGCACCGAGTCCTCAGTCAGCACATCACATAAAAGCACCAGGCTTTGCTGGATTGCAAACTGAGAGTTTATTTTTTCCTCATTTGTTTTCCTTCCTCTCAGTGAGGACAGGTTTTTCTACCATTGTGAGCACACAAAAGAGTCTGCCATTATCACAGCCGTAATCGACCATTACAGTTTTTTCTCCCACTAGAGTGCTCGTTAACTGCGGGACAAAAGCCTCCAAAACAGACAGCGTGTCCTGGTGCAAACAACGGGGTGGTTCATCGTGCCAGCTTAACCAGCAGCTTGTAAATTGAATCCTGTGGCATACAGTCAAGTTTACAGTGTTCGGTGGAGCGTGCCACCGTCAACCAGCCAGCGGAGCCCAAAGCTGACCCTGAGGCTCAACAACACCTGGCTCTTCCCTTGTTAACGCAGGCAGGACTCCAGTCCAAGCACAAATGTCTGTGTGTGCGGCTATATTTCATGTTGGACCGGAATTGAGCTTATACTTCAAAAGCAGGTGACTTTACTTCATGTCTGCGGGTTTATAGCTGGCCGGATGTGCTGCAATGCGCCTTTTCAGGGTTAGTGTAATTTACTGTGCCTCTCACCATGGCCGCATCCATTTGCCTGTTTTTGTTCCCTTTGTCAAAGCTTATTATTGACGCTAATGGGCTCAGATGCCATACATGATTGGAACTGTCAGCATCTGGGTAACTTTAAAGGCCAGCTCAAGATGGAGATTGTGTTTTCAACTGTGTCTGTGGATGTGTGTAGCCGAGCACAAACATATTACCTGTGTGTGTGTCTGCAACTCCACCTATGCTCGGAGAGGCTTGTCGCGGAGGCACACTTGCGACAAATATCCAGTCGCATCAGATAAATTATGTGCGACAGCAATCACTTTACATTCTCAGGCCTTAACAGATGGAGCGTGCTATACAGTGAAATAAACACACAGCTGAGTGTAGCGCTGGTACAATCACGCCAGCTCCTGGGGGCGGGGGGAAGGGGTATGGAGCGGGGGGGAAAAAATGATGGACAAAACAACATTTGGCAGGGCTTTGTTCAGAGTTGCTCACTGCGTTGATGGATTTAAGGTGGAGGATTAATCTGCTGATCGAAGTAACATTTGTCCCTAACACCGTGTCATCCGTTTATTTCAAGCACATCTCCTCATCTCTTACTCCGCCCTTCACTCTCTGGGCGTCGTCGTCTTGAGTGTGTTGTGGTCAAATGGGATTATGAAGCGTCGGACCACATATGGCCTCTGCCGGCCCCCATGTATATCTTTCAGAGTGTAATCCCACCACACACACCCCCCACTCCCTTCTGCTCTGCCTCATTATCAGATGGAAGCTGAATTACTCCACATACCAGCAGTATCTGAAACACTTTTTCCCACTAAATAAATTTTCCCTTTAGTTAGCTATTTCTCGCTCCTCATTTTTTTTCTCAAAACGAGACGGCCGATACGTTTGATGTACTATATTTGGTAGACTTGGGCAGGGGGTAGGGGGGGTGCAGAATGGACTTGCGAGAAGATTACAGTGAGGTAAGTAGAACAACAACAATGTACGGATTACAGGCAGGATTTGTGTGAGGAACACATGATATCCTCTCTCATCCCTTTATCAGATTGGCCGTGATGGAGAGGGAGTAGTGGCTGCGTGGGACCAGAGAGGAGCGGCTCCGGATTCATTAGGACGGAGCCAGATCGGGACAGAGAGCGATGATAGCGACCGGTTATTTAATAGAACACAGTCAGACGAGACGACAGCCGGCAAACTCCGTCCTAACAAGTCATATTAGAATCACAAGAGGAGAAATTGCTTGTTTGATTGGATAACTGCGGCAATTTCTCTAATCTCACATCACTGTATTTTAAACAAGCGCTGTGATTTCACGGACAATAACACTTCTCGAGTGGGAAGAAAACAGCTCATTGAATAAATGTGCTAAAATCTGAGATTTTAAAGAATCTCAGCAGAGGGTTTCATGTTTGGGTTCGTTTTTTTTTTTGTTTTAGAATTTTGAAGGTGTTTTGACTTGATGAAGGCGTATAGCCCTCTTACTAATTGGTCATTAGTGGAAAAGAAAGATCTTAAGTGGCGAGATCAAAGAAGCAAACTATCACACAGAGAAGGGGCTTTAAAGGGTGCATGAGTTTAAAAAAAAATAAATAAAAAAACGGATCACAACTGCAATCTTTGACCCCTGTTAACAATGACAGCGGTGGTCCTATAACCATATCCATAGTCATCATTGCAGCCTTCACAGCAGTGGTTTGGAATTGTGGGCCAGACCCTCCCTGGACCTTCAAGGGGGGCACAGCGGGGAAGATCTAGGGCATCATGGGGATGCCTTTTCTCAGCATGACTTTTTTTTTTCTTCCTGTTTTCAAGAAGAAATTCTGACAAACAGAAATAACTGCAGGGTCAAACCCTTGATCATTTCTATAAAACCATGTGTATTTTGTGTAATACAGATTATTAAAGTGGAGGAGGAGAGGAGCCGAGGGACAATATGATTTGTTCATTCAGAAAAGACACATTAAACATTAAAATTTATACATTTTTTTTTCCATCTTTCAAGTCGGATTTTATATTTGTTTTTGTTCAATGATGTCTCATGTACTATGTGAGTCTTTTACAAAGAATTTCATACATTGAAAGAAAGTCTTTGAGGCTTGAGGAGGCTGCAGAGGACAATTAACAAAAGGTATTAATGTGAATGACAGCTTACACACACACACACACACACACACACTCCCACACACTCACAGACAAAAGAAAAGAAACTAATATTCTTGAAAAGAATACAAGATGGGATTCTTTTGAAATTCAACATTAAGGGTATTATAACACAAGAGAATTTATTATTCAAAAGACGTAACTGAATTATTTTCCTCCCATGAACTTGTGAGCAGGACAATTATCAGCATTGCCTTTTCCCTGCAGCTATTTAAACCAAAAAAAAAAAAAAAAAAAAAAAAAAAAAAGGAAAATGCACTCAGTGTTGTGGAAATCCCAGCTCCGACAGCATCAAACCGGCACTAGTTGGGTCCGGCACTAGTCAGGCTGACACACCTTCTCGGAGCGCTGTCCTCCCACACCTTTCTCTCCGCTCTCTCCACTTGTCTCCTCTAAGTACAGGCTGACTATGCATGCAGTCTCTGCGAAGACAAGATTCCCTAAGGTTGACTTTCTGCGGTGGAGTTCCAACACAATGACAGACAAAGGTATTCAGAAAAGTGATAGACAAATGAAAAAGCAAAGAAACGAAATGGCGAGAGTGAGTGTGTGTGTGTGTGTGTGTGTGTGTGTGTGTGTGTGTGTGTGGGAGAGGAGTGGGACTAAGAAAGGCAAAGAGCTTTGAAGAAAAAAAAAAATTGACTGAGAGGAATGAGGAAGGAAACAGATCGAACAAGAGGATGCCATGACAATTATAGGTAACAGAGCTCCTAACGTCAAAGTGGAACCCTATTTCTGGGAGCTGTCTATTCCCCTGAATGTGAGACAGTAATACCTTGTTTCTATCTTCCCCAGACGCCATTGTGACCACCGGTGCTACAATGGGAACCCTGATGAGGAGCACATGCAATTGCTCTCTCTTAATAAATCTCACAGTTCCCATTACACCCAGGCACAATGGGAGTCTCGCCTGGCCGCTGATTGAGTTCCTGCTTTCCGGGAGCTATAATAGCAGGACAGACACTCCCCTCCCGCCACCTTCACCCCGTTTTTTTTTTTTTTTTTTTTTTACCCCTCCGCCGTCACCAGCCCTCAAACCAACTTCCCCTCGTGCTCAGACCCCACTGATCCGGCTGGAGTGGTGCTCCATCCCTCGCTGTCCTCGCTCCGGTGTCATCTTCACTCACCTTGCGGCTTTTCTTTGTGTCTCTATCTATTACAAAACTTTCCCTCACACACACACACGCGCCGGGCGCGCGGCAAAGTGTAAAGGGAGAGACCCGGTTTCTGTGGCTGTTATCGATCTGATCGATAAGTGGCTACTTTTAGAGCGTTACCCCGTCTTACCGAGGTCGCTCGCACCTTTATGAGCCGCGAATCAGAGACTGTCCAGGAACACTGCTGATTATGAGGGATTTTGAGGAGGTTTGCTGAGAGAGTCACGAGGTGGGATGGATTCCTTTGCCGGGGGGCACGAGGGCAAAATGGTTCTCAGAAGTGGGTTCGGCTGCTGCAAAAGGAGATTTATGTGGTCTAATTGCACTGCCAACTACTTTGTTGCACTTTGTTCTTTCGCTGTGGAAGAAGAACTTGTCAGTGTTCTCTTCCTCTTCTCTCAGGGAGTTATCAACTTATCAGTTTATTAACACAAAGATACAAGTTGTTACAACTCCCTGAGCTCCAGTTCTTAAATGTAAAACACTGATGAATAAAAAAAATAATAATCCTGAAATAACTTGTGTTTGTTTTGAAGAATTTCTTCAATGACTTAATTTGACCATTACAACCTCCTAAAGCTGTGTTTTTTCGCGTTTAAAGGCGCAAGTAGCTGCAAAAAGTCTTGTGGTGGCTGCAAATTAAAAGATGAGCCTGAAACTTGGATTTAATTATTAAATTGTACTGACTCACAGCACCTTTGAGGGGCTCCGCAGCAAAGCCCACATCCTCTTTGTAGAGACTCAAAGGAGTAATTTTCTTGTCCAAGCCGACTTGCAACGATGCAATCAACACACTGCACGCGCAGAAATATGCACACGCATCCAGACATGCACGCTTTGTACATGCGTACACGAATACGTGGAAATAGACGGGCATGCAGCTCCTCACAGGTGGTCACCCATCAGGACCTTTTGATTTGTCTCCTTTAGGACATGAGTCGGGTGAACAGAGGAACTCCCCGCTGCTGCGTGATGCCATTAAAGGTCACCCGCCGCCGCCGCCGCCGGCTCTGCTCTCACGTCGCGGCTGCAGTTATTCCCTCCCCGGGCTCCAGACGCCCCGGGAGGGAGGAGAGGGGGAAAAGCCCGGCTCGTGTGCACAAGTTGGCGCCGTGCGGAAGCGACGTGTTGCGCACTTTTTGGAATGAAGAAACCTTTTGAATTTAGATGTGCGTTCTCAGTTTTCTCCGTATTTCTTAAAGTTGGAAGACGGTGAAAGGAAGTGTGTGTTTGACTGTCCGGCAGCAGTTGAGTGTATTGTCTCATGTAGGTCAGGGCTCTCAGTGAAAGCTGTTTTCTCCTGGCCCGGCCAGGCCTGGCATCAGCTGCTTATGTCATATTAATTTCACATTGCCTTTGATGTGCCTCATATTGATATTTTGTATGTTTGTTATTATTATCATCTGATCCAGCTGACTGACTTGTCTGTGCCTGAGAGGGGCCGATGCCGTGAAGATAAGAGTGTCGGATCAGCCGGGCGCCCCGCTTTATTTCCCCCTCGACAAATTCGCCAAAGTTTTCATATCTCATGCCTCGCGCCGCGATGACAGGCTGACAGGGAAGGGGTCCGGCCTGACACATCGCGACGATAGGCAGCTCACGCTGACAATAAAGCCACCGTTGCTCATGCTGAAGAGAGCCCATCCTCTCTCGTTTCATTGAGAAGGAATTTACAGAGAGAGAGGGAGGGAGAGACGGCAAGAAAGAGGAAGGCAGACTGGCATCCAGTCAAGGAACTAAGGCCATTTTTTGATCTCCAGACAGTCTGCCACTGCGATGGTAATCCTTTAGCAACACCCCTCTTTGGCTGTGGAGGTAGACTGTCAGACTGACGGGCGCGTGCACGTGCACTAACACAGACGTCAGGAAGGAAGAAGCTGTGTTTGTGCATGCGTAATCTGCTTCCAGGCATGGTAAAATAGCACCAAGTGACATTTTGACACAGTAAGCAAAGCAAAAGACGCAATCAGAAACTGTGGGAATCATTTGTTACCACACTGCGGCCGTAACACTGTTTTTTCCCTCCAGTATAGGACACATTTACTGAGCCTGGTATGCTAATTCCTCGTCTTTCTCAATAAAACATCTGCTAAATGAATCACAGAACTGTAATAAAAAAAAAGGAAGGAATCATTTGTTGTCACATCTGAAAAGCATTAATCATATCTGCCGTTCATTTCGCAGAATGAAAGAAGATAGAGACGCTGTTGTGTTGACCAGGTCGGAGTGAAAAGCTCAGATTGATTAATTTTTTTTTTGACTTATTAAAAAAAAGCTGTTTGTGTGCATTCAAGCCCCGTCTCTATGATAATGCTTACAGGTAGGAAAGCTTGTTTTCCGTTGACCTGGACCTTGGAGAAGGAGCTGCTGTGTTTAAAATGATCTCATTTGCACACAGTAATGTTAATGTAAGCAGCCTCATAACCTTCTTGAAAAGTCAGAGTGGTCAGTGCGGAGCTTTCAGCACTGTGTCAACTTTTAGTTTTGCCCTTTCATTCCTGCCTGTTGCTTTTATTCTTTCATTTTGTGGATCTGCTCTGGGTTGTTTGCCTGCCTTTTCTTGTGTGTTTTTTTTTTCTTTCTTTCTAGTTTTTGAACTTACCTGTGTCCCATCACCCAATTAGTTCTCCGTGTTTCCATCGTCCTGCCAGTTCCTCCTCCGGTTGCCGGGGTGTTTTTGCATACTTTGCATAGTCGAGCTTACCGACCTTCTTTATTACCAGTTTTTTTTCTTCTTTTTTCATATGTTTGACCTTTTGCCTCATCCTAGTCTTGCCAGCTCTTTGCCAGTGTTGTTTGCTTGTTATCCTGCAGAGCGTGAACAGCGCTCGGCTTTTCGCTTCTTCAAGCTGCTGAGTGTCGCGCATTTCGGTCGTCTGCCTTTGAGCCATTAGTCACAGTTGGTTTTTGCACCCATCTTAAAAAAAAATCATGAGAGATCTACTTTTCTTTTCTGTTTTTCTTTTCAATATGTCGCTTATTGTGTTGAGAGGGTTTTGTTTGAAACTAATGCGGCCACTGTCTGCACAAATAAATTCAATTAGTTCAAATTAGTGCTGGAAATGCATGTTGTTACGAGTGAATGTTCTTTATGATGCTGTTTGTTTTTGTTTTTCTAACTTTTTTTTTTTTCTTTTTAAACTGATTCCAGACCACCTCTTTGTGCTCTTTGTGTATGGGTATGCATGTTCCCCTGTGGCTGCAGCAGCATGAATATTATTACTACAATAAATACAAAAGGAAGTACAGAATAAAAGCAGCAAGCAGGAGCTATTGTTTTGTTGTTGTCGGTGTTAAACACGCAGAGGACGGCGCCGCGCCGCAGAACTCAATACATAATCATGACATCCTCTGGCTGATAAGCATTGGATTAGATTTGAGTGGATTAGAAGAATCTGGAGGCAGGTTGGCGAGAGCAGATCACCTAGATTGAAAAAGGATTTCCAACACTTCTAAATGAGATATGGGCATGCATTCGGAGATAAGAAGCTGCATATGAAATGGGTCAATGTTCTGAAGGTTCAGATCGTGATTAAGAAGATTACATTCCTCCAGTGAACAACAACGGCAAAGTCACACAGCCGCCCGGTCTGCGCTCAGCCGCTCCATCAGCCCGCTTGATCCCCGCCGCGTCCGCTCGCCAGAATTCACACTTTCATGTTTTGGACTCAGGTTTCTGAGGTGATGCTTGTCAGGCTGCTGGAATAGAACATAACAAAGCCGGGGATAATTTGACTCGTTCCCAGACCAAAAGACCATGTTGATGAACGGTGCAGGAGTCAGTCTGGGTCCCACTACCTCATCCTCCATTTTTCAAAAGAGAGTGATTAGAGCGGGGGCACTTAGGCCAGAGTTAGAGGACTTTTATTGATTGATCAAACCTGGCCGTTCATTCTTGAAGGAGGAGGAGGGTTTCCGTGCAGCCTGTCCCTCTCTAATGAAAGGGAGGCGAAACTCGACGCCTCCTTTGATCCTAAAGGGATTAAAACGCTCTTGCTTATGGGAGTAAGGAGATCAGAGTTGTGTCTCTGTGTGTATCGGATGTATTTCTGGGAGAGACACACCGCTGTGGTTTCCGTGGCACGTTGGGTTCACGGGGACAGAGATCAGATTCATTGTGGTCAACAAACAGAGCCCCCTGCTGTGACCGGGCTTGATCAGCAGCATCATCACTCCTGATTATGACTTATCTTTATTCATTTTCAACCTCTGTTTCTCTCCTCAGCAGATTTTGCGAGCGGCATGCTGTGCCTCGTGTTCCTCTGTTTGTTTCTCATTTCCTTCCAGAATCATATCTGTGTTTTCTGCTGTTACATGTTTCCTGTGTGTCTGGGAACAGTTGTCTTTGTAATGCATCACAAGGCTTTTACTGAAGGCAGCAGATCTGAGGCTTTTGACAGACTGTCTGTTTGCAACAAAAGAAAGCAGGTTAGAATCAATAAGACGAGTTTGATATGCACAACGGTGCCTTGGACGGCAATTTGAAGGAAGTCCTGAAAAACACTAATAAACTTGAAGCCACGCTTTCAATAATTAAAGCTGATTTTCTCTGAGAGAAAACATTTGGAGCGAGGCGGACGAGGTAGAAGGCTTTGATACAGCCTAGAAGCAGTCATAAAAGTTTCAGATCTAGAGAGAGTAATTGACATTTTTCGCAAGTTGGCAGTCAGAACCACATATAAGCTCTGCCAAGAAGACCTTCAAGTTTGTGTGGTCAGTTTCTCTTTCATTCTCCCCATCTCTATCTTTTACTCACTCTCACAGCGGGCTGGTACACACACACACACACACACCACACACACACACACACACACACACACACACACACACACTTTAAATCTGATGCATTTCATTTTGATGCATTTTAAAGATTTTTCAGTTCAGTTGCAAAATTCAATTAATTGAGCCATGCCGTGAAATATCTATCAGATGAGGATACAGTCATTTTCAGAGTGTGGACCATGCAGTATTCATATCTGCATGATGCATGGACTGCAAAATATAAACTGAGGGTTAAAGCTGATTTATTCCCGTATCTCCCTGATCTATTTGTTCACACACGCAAGCATGCAAACAAGGGATGCAGCCTTCAGGTGACGAAGCAGCCGCCGTTCAGGTGCTTAAGTTTTCCGAGCCCCGAGGCTGGTGGAAGACATTTCGATATGTGCGATGCACATGTAGCTCCGCCGCTTGTAAAAGCACTCCTTGAATAGCTTTCCTGCTGCTTCCAAAATGATCCATTTATGCTAAAGCTGGCCACTGGAGGATTTTTTGCGTGGCTGATTTTATTATACGCCGTTTTTCCCCACATGTAGTTATCACAGAGGGAGGGTAGGGTTGTTAAAGAGACTCCCGTAGCCACCGGCAGGAGCTAAATCCCCCCTCGGATTGTTCTCGCTTCAGGAGCACGGTGCACGGGGGAGCGTAGCGGCCATCGGAATGAGCTCGGCCCCTTTTTGCATCGAGTCCTTCCCTTCCCTCCGTCTACCTGTTCATTAGGCTGGGAGACCGGCGGGGCTGAATGAGGCCTGGTAACTGTGCGCTCTGCCAGAGGAAAACCTGGACATTATCGGCTTATTTATCAGAAGTTGCTGAACTCGTCGGTGCACTACCAGACATCAATGCGCCAATAAATCAGCAATCACTCTGGGCGGTCTTGACTTCTATAGCTTCCTGCCGCCCTGACACACTTTATATACCCATTTTATTCACTTTTATGTGCTGGGTTGATGTATTTTATCGAGCTAGTTACTACAGAAACATAAACTAGGGATTACAACCTTGTGCATAAAAAAATCTGCCCCCCGAGAGGAATGGAAGCAATCTGTTTTTAATATACCCTAATTCTTATTCTTTGCACTGCCTCCACGCCTCACTTTTCCGTCACTCAGCCTGCCTTCCTCGTTGCCTGCGCGAGTGTATGCAGAAACTTAGCGGCATTGTTTTTATATCCTATTATCCGGAGATTTCGCCTGGCCTTCTCACCCCGCCGTTTTCCCCCCCCCTCACGCTACCTTTCTAGTTGCTGAGGCTTCCACGAGCAGATGCTGTTATCTCCCAAGCTTTCAACAGCCTGTCACATCCACTAGCTGCTTCCTTCTTCAAAAGCTGTCTCCCACTACCTCGCTGTATGCGCTCCCCGCGGTTCCCACTACCTGCTGGGAGGCCGCGCCCGGCGATGTCAAACTTGGACAACTTCTGGAAAAAAAAGAAAAAAGAAAGAGAGAAAGAGCCAATACAAGGGTCAGAGTGATGGACGGATGGAGAAAGCATATGAGAAAAGACTGAGGGGTGCCCCCAGAAAAGGCTTCTTATTTATTTTTTTCCCCTCTTTTTTTTTTCCAAAGCTGACTTTATTGATTTTTTTTAACCTGAAACACAGCCACAGTAGAACCTTCCATCGTCTTATAGATTGGAATTGATTGCCTTGAGGCTCCCTTGTCCTGTAAATATTTGCAAGGCTTTATTGATTCCATTAGTGGCTGGCTGCTATTTGTGACAATGGTATGGATGGTTGCTGTTCAGAAGACTAAACTAATGCTGGGAGGGCAGCGCTCTTTTCTTTTTCTTTTTTCCTTTTTTTTTTTTTCACAGCACATTAAGGTCTTGTTTCACACTTGTAATGTTGTATACAGCCGGTCCTCGCAGGCATTATGAGGTAAATGGTCATCTCCATGATTTGTGTGTTACTTTTTGGAAAGCAAGCTTTTCAGGTGGATGATGTACAGCTCGCAGCCATTCTCATTAGTCCATTTATTCGTTTTCAGAGGAGGAAGTGATTCACTTTTTACTGCCGGAGATTTCTGTGCCGAGAGAGAGAGCCAAAGGTAGAGGATGACAAAAAGGCGTTTTGTTGTGTAAATCTTGGACGTGACCCTTTATAGAACGGTCTGATGGAAAGGGAGCGAGGAGGCCAGTCTTAAAAGCCTATACACAATGCTCATATAGGGGCCAGTAATGAACAATGCATATACAGTAGACAGTGGGTGTTTCATCTAATCTGATGAAGTGAGGCGCCAGGAGAGTGCTGCTTAAGAGCACAGGGGAGAGCGGAGTGGCCCCGCACTGCTGCTCTGTTAACCCGCATCTCCTCAACCCCCAGCTCGCCGCCCCCCCCCTCCCCTCCCCTCCCTCCCCTCCTGCATATTCCACTGTTGTCTCAGGAACACAAAGACTATTTTCAGGCAGCCAATCCACGGCAGAGTGAGAAACTGCAGCCCTGCGTGCCCCTAAAAGCCTTCATGACTTTTAATTGGTGGCTCAGGGCTGTACGTCCAGCGGTTGGAGAGTGGACCCCACTGCCAGCGCTCCCGCTCCACGGAGGGATCAAACCCCCCCACCCCCCCCGCCTGAATCTGGGGCCTGTCAAAGCAGTCAGGCATGGAGGCAGTGGATGGGTGGCATCTGAAGGTGAGGGAGAGGGAGCGAGCGAGCGCTGGCAGTGGGAAAGAGCAGTTTGTGGTTGAGGAAAGGTTGATGGTAGAAGGGAGCCAGGAGCAAATGTTGTAAAGGGAGAAAAAAATAAATAAAATTTATGTGAAACTGCTGCTGAGAGAAGGAATAGCCCTGCACCAAAATAGCAATTTCTGAGGTGAGGAGAGTTTGTTCAGTGGAATTGTGAGTGGAAAAAAGTGACGTCTGCGTGCGTGCGTGCGTGTGCTCGTGCGTGTTTATCCGTACATTTGGTAGGGGCAACAGAACATTTGGAAGTGATGGATTGTTACAGCATACCAAACGGAGCAGGAAAGGTGGGTGGTGGATTTTATTGGAGAGCTGGAAAGGTTTGTGATGAATAATAGTCATGAGTGAATTGGTCATTGTCAGAACCCTCCAGAGCCTATTGAATCAGCAAGGCTAGGGTTTTACAATGAGCTTCAGCCATGAAGATCAGCCTGTTGGGTCGTAATAGATGGAAAGTGAGTTGATGGAGGCAGGAGGTACAATAGATGAGGCCGGCTCTCACCGCTGGAGCGGCATTTGTCTGTGGGGAAATGGGCCACAGGAGAGACCCGTGTACCTCCCACACACCTGCGCAGAGATCAGAGAGCAATATGGATGCATCTGATGATCACGTATCGGCACGCACACACACACACACACACAATGGGTAAACATGCTACAAGGCATGTTCACTAATGATGACTTGTTGACCGATCACTAATGATCCCCCCTCAACTCAGCCAGGAACATGATGGGCTTTGATCTGCCTGTCATTAAGGGACTGCGGAGTGCAGACACGTCTCTTTAATCTGATGGAGAATTCAGACGCACGTGCATCCGCTCATGAAAGGCCTCCCCGTATAGGAATAATTACATCTGCCACTATTTGCAAACGGCGTCTGCAACCTCGCAAAATCTGCATTGACTTCATATGAAAGCCACCGAAACATGCAGACAGCTGTAACGGTGCTGTAGCAGTTCCTACATGCACACACACACACACACACACACACACACACACACACACACACACATGCACACACACACAAAGCCGTTGAGTCTGCAGCAGAGATTAAACATGTCATTTACTTGCTTGTGGTAAAAGAGCAGTAATAAATAAAACAGATGATTTATTAATATCCAGAGTTGTAATCCACTGCATTATATGTGTACTAAAGCACATTACTTACTATTGCATAGTGAGTTAAAGTGCTTCTAATAAAATTCTTAAGTGCCTACAGGCATTTCAAAGCAGCAGTAGATCTCTAAAATGTATCTCCTCAGTCTCCCACTAATGGGACTGATGTAAATATGTTCATTTGTGCATCTTCCCTCCAATTTAGCTCTCTTCATATTGTAGATGAAGATTATCCAGGGATTACGAGGTCTGAAAAATATGCTATTTGATGTGTATTTATGCATGGCTTATAGATGTAGTAATATGGAATTAGGTCCCTTCATGGGTGGAAAATACAAATGTAAAAAAAAAAATAATAAAAAAGTGTCAATCCTGCCTGCCCCATCTGGCGCCTTGTCAGCTTGTCATTTAGCGATATTCATTTCTAAAAGTGCAAGTTTAACAGACGTTTATGATGCAAATCGCCCGACCATAACTCTACGTAGCGTGGAGGGCTGCATTAAGCCTTCAAATCACTTATGCCTTTGCTTTGGCGCCGGTTGCATTATGCCATATCTACTTGATCATCCATGCATATTTCAGCTCGCAACTATTGCAGCCACAACAGGCAGGTCCCTCCGCTTTGTGCGTCCTTTGGCCGCAGAAAGCGTTCGCAGAATTACCAGCATTTTTTTTTTTTTTTTTTTTTTTTTTACACTGATGTGTTAAGAGCAATTGTGGAACATTTCAATAACACACCAGGAAGAAAAAAAAAAAGCTCTCTGAATACATTAACCTGATGGAAGATGGTGCTCCTATTTTAAATTTATGTAATTTCTAACGATAACCTCCAGGATGTATGTGACATTGTGTGAAGACTGAAATTGCTGTGGTTGTAATTCTTCTATTGTGTATAAGGAGGCTATTGCATATGTATAAGCCCGTCGAAATAGCGCTAACCTTGGTTGTTGCTCTGAGAAATTAACAACTTCTCGACATGTTTTCCTGACTTCCTGTTCATCCCTGCGTTCATCACCAATCAGAGCACAGCTTGAAACATGTGACTGCAGGTCGAACACAGACGGCGTTACTTTTTTGTGGCATTATTGTAGAAATCTAATTTTTTTATTGTCTTTGTAATATTAAGCACATATTATTTAAATTAACTGGTACTCCTGTCCTTCGTTGCACGTGAGATATACTCACACGACGTGGAAGCGGACATTTGCAAACTACATAAATAATATCTCTAAATAAATTACTTAATATTGCTTGTTTAGGTCAATATTACTGCCATTTTGATAATCTCTCTAATGCCCTTTAAAAATGTGACATTATTATAGCGAAGCATTGTGTGACTGAACAGCCTGGATGATATTAGGACGTCTGTATTGACTAAAACCTTTTTTGGGCAGGTAGGTGAAAACACTTTTTCTTTGTGAGAAATGCTCTTTATGGATGGCGAACTTGAATAATTCAGGTGTTATTTTTGGATTTGCGATGACATGTATTACATTGAAGCAGTACCGTTGGCTTTTAGAGAGGCGCACGTGGTTTTGGTTTTGGTATGTTTTTGATTTTGGCATCGAGCTGGTTTCTGGACTGGTTTTGTACCAACGTGCAAGTGCTGTGTTTTAAAGGAACTAAAAGAAAGCTTAACATTCACCTTCTGTACCTGTTATTTGTGTATTTGTCAATAAGTCTTGAGAAGAGAGCTAAAAATTTGTTATTCTGTTTTGATTTTCTATACAGAAGAGGGCCAGCATTTATCATTATTTGATCTGGAAGTTTTTAAGTTATTTTTGTACCATCGATTGGCACAAAAACACTTGTGTTTTTGCTCCTTTTGAGCTGAACTCCAAGATCTAAAACTTTTTCTCCATACGCAAAACACCACTGGACAAAGGTTGTCAAAACGTGCGTTAGTGAGCTATGAACATTCGATTCACTGGCAACAGTCAGCATATCGACGAAAACTCCCTGAAAACTTGTAACGATTATACAACTTTTGTGATAAACTGCACGTTTTAGAGTGTCTTTTGATGTGATTGTTATAAACACTCGCTCCACCCACTTCATCCTCTTTGGACATCCTGAGCAAGACACCAGTAAATAGAGCGCGGTTTGCCCGAAGTCTGCAGAGACTCAGTCCCTGTAGTGTTGATCCTCATTTGAATGCTCTCCTATTTTCTGATCAATTTAAATTAAACACACTCTCAATAGAGGCAATCGGAGACTGTTATGGAGAAGAATTGCCCGGGTGCAGCAGTTTTTATTTGGGGAATTGCTGTGTTGATGGTGCTTTTTAATTGTTACCCCTGTTACTGATGGTTTTGTACTGAAGATTATGTTTAATTTCCTTTGATTTTTAAACTATGTTCAGTTGTAATTAATTACAGTTTTTGTTCTATTATTCGCTCTCAAAAATTGAAATACCTCAAGTAGAAAGAAGGCACGTAGGGGGAAAAAAAAAAAATCCCCAAAAAACAGCTGTTGGCGCCAGTGGACACCTTGGATTTCAGCTCTCATCTTAAATCAGGGGCGGGAGTGTGTGAATACGCTCAGAATTTAATTGGAAAAAAAAAAAAATCTGCTGGGAAAAGGCATCTCCCTGACCCACAGCTCCCAAAACAAAACCATTAAAATCATTTCAGCAACCACTTTTTTTGTGTACAAACTTGAGAATAAAGTTGGAAAAACATCATCAGATATTAGAATTGTTTACAGCGAACTCCAAGCTGTAGTAAAAAAAAAAAAAAGAAAAAAAGAAAAAAAGACGTGGGTTTGTTTCATTAATCATGAGGTGCCCAGATGGCATTTTATAAGACAAAGGGTAGAAAAAAATACTCAGAGTTTAGCTGCATGGGTGTATTCCAGATATAAAATCACATTTATGGGACAGATATTTCATTTTATATAGTGTATTTACATAATCAGAAGAGAGAGAGGGGAGAGAGACACATCTCTAGTGTTCCTGTGTGGTCTGTCAAGTCCACTTGTAATCGTTATTCATTATTTTCACTCTCCAGCATGCATAATTTCTCCAGTATTCACACAGGACATTATTATGTGCTTCCAATTTCAACAAGTCGTGTTTCTTACGCTAAACCATGTTAAAGGATCATGTGGTGAGAGCAAAACAATTAGTATCCTTGACTGAGACTGGGTTTTTTTTTTTTTCTTCTTTTTTTGTTTTGTTCAACTCGCAAAGCTTCTCACTCAAAGCTGCTGGTGTGTCTGATAATTGGGATGAGCAATGTGGTGTGAAGTCATGTCGGAAGCAGCCAAACGCTACTATTAGCATAATGTCAGGGCGTTCACATATTTGTCTGCCTGCTGCTGTCTGTCTGTCGGCTGCGCCTTCCCCCGCTGCTCGAGCGTTTCAGAGACGGGGTGGGGGGGGAATGATGCCTCCGAGGTCAGGGGAGGCGGCCCCGGCAGGAGCCTTCCAGGCTTTGAGGCTCTAACTGGAGGTGATGGGATAGCTGTCACTCCGTCACAAAGCGGGAGTCGGCGGAGCTCCGACGTGGATAAATGGAGGAAAATAGTGGTCAGGAGGCAGCGGTGTGGCGAGCTCGCACACTCCAGAGGTCTCAATTAGGAGCGGGGGCTTCGTGCTCCCCTGCTACACTTCACACCCTCTGCAAAAATTAGAGAAGATGAAGAAGAAGAAGAAGAAGAAGAAAAAAAAACCCAATCCGCCCTTCTTGGCTCTGCTCATGTTCTGTCTCCTCTGCCAGAGATCTGTTATTCCTCACGTGTAATTGAATCTGGGCGACCTGTTGTCAGTGTGAGAAACTCCCGAGATCCTCGTCTCTGAGTGGATGATGCATTCGCACCAGAGGAAGGTGTTTGTCTTCCGCAGAGCAGGTAAATAAACATTGCCCACACTGATTGCCCTCCATGCGTGTTCCCTGCGAGAGAGGGGAGGCGGACAGGCGGCCATGTAAATGTAATGAAGGGAGATGATAATTCTTTCCTTTCTGTCAAACTGCTTTGTGCCATTAGCGTTCACCGCCATCTCCTGCCACTCACCGCCTGGCGCCCATGCTCTCTGCCACACTCATAAGAATCACCGTCGCCGGCTATTCCGCGCGCAATTTATTATGATGGCAGGTGCCACGATACCGCGCTCCTCACCAAAACACCATTAGCACGGCGGCGATCGCCTCCTGCATTCGCGCATTCCGCTCGATAATATTTGGGCGTCTCGGTCTTAAAAGCGCCCTGCCACAAACTCACCAAGGTGAGGATATTAACGTGCTTTGTTATGCGCAGGCACACGCCTGCCCACATGTGAGAACAGGGAGCATGCAGGTTTTTGTGAAATGTCAATCTCAAAGACGACTCCAAAAAAAAAAAAAAAAAAAAAAGCATAACTCCATCTATATGTTAATGGTGGGAAGGAAGGATCCAGATTCTGTTGGCTGCATCGAGTAATTAAATCAAGACCTGTCTAATAGCAACACTTTCACGCAGCTTCCCCGCAGGTCCCAGGATGGACGGGCAACAGAACTGTAGGTGCATCTGATTATCTTCATCTCAACGCGTGTGAAATAATGTTTCCCCCACCATACCATCTACTAATTAGGATCTAATTATCCAGCCTAGTGTAAACAATCGCGGCAGATGGCATTACGCACAGTATTAACTCTAATGACCCGGGGCCCCGTGGAATTCACATTTCAATGCGTTTGTTTATTTTATTTATTTACCCCGTTAGTCTTTGCCCTACTTTCGAAATTCACTGAGGCCTGTTTCCAACCTTCTTGCCTTGAGGTGAGGCTGGCCGCGTCTCCTGCTCTCGCCGCCGTTTTTTTTCCCCTCCCGCTTCCCGTCGTTTACCTGTTTTACTGTTGTCAAACAATGTCGATTACTTTTCGCAGTGATCAAGTGAAAATTTGTCATTATTTCGCCCTCCGCTTGCAACTATCTGCCTTTTCCCAAGTGAAAAGAGAAAAAAAAAAAGAAAAAAAAGACGGGAGTCAGCGAGAGGCGTGTGTGTGATCTGGAGCACAAAACATCTTGTCTTCCTGCAAACCGTAGAAGCTGTCTGTCACACCTGGGAAATAATACAATGATTTCAATCACACACACACAGAAACGCACACACACACACACACACACACACTGCCTTGTACCGGTTGGGAAGCCTGCATCACTCCCCACTGTGTTCTGCCTGTGAGAGCTCTCCAAATCCCACTTCCTTAAGATAAAACAATTTAATATATCTTGCCCTTAGAAAGATAGACATTGCCTCATGTGTGGCTCGCTTTCCTGCCTTGATGCATTGATTTGTTGCTTCCAACAATAAGTTCACAGCTCAGTGCTACAAGATATAAATCTCATTCGAGTGTCACAAAGCCGGAAAAAAAAAAAGAATCCAAACTTCGTCTTCTCAAAGTTCCGACGACTCCTTGATGATTAAAGACACAACTTCCCCGACGTCTCGCCGCGGTGGTTTCGGCCGCGGTTTTCCCCGTCGCTCGCCGGACGAGGCTGAACCGACGAGAGACCCGACGCTGCAGAGGGCGTGTAACGATGGCTGTGGGCGTGTGAGGTCTCATTAATTGACGCCAGGCCTTGTGCCTGTGCTCCTCTGCGTGCCGTGTTCTCTGCCAGGAGCTGGACTCGCTAATTAGGCTCCTGGATATCACAGACACGTCCCTCGGTGCGCCATACAATATACTGCGGGCGACTGAGGAGGAGTGCGAGAGAGAGAGAGAGAGAGAGAGAGAGAGAGAGAGAGAGAGAGAGAGAGGGCAGGGCTGAAGAATAGAAGACACAGAGCGAGGAGACAGAACAAGATGGAGAGACTTTGGCAGCGAGTTAAGAAGGGACGAGGAGAGTAAAAGAGTGTGTGAGAGATGACAGCTGATGAGAGGGCAGGGGAAGAGTGTATAAAGACTGCTGTATTGGGAGAGATCAAGGATGCTGAGGAAGAGAGACTGCCACAACATGCAGAGAGGAAACTGTTATTCTGGTGAGGAGAAGACCAAAAAAAAAAAAAAAAAAAAAAGAGGAGAGAGAAAACTTTAGATGGAAAAAAGGAGGGAATCAAAAAAGAGGAAGATGGTTTGAGACAGGCAGAGCATAGCAGAGAGGTGGAGGAAAGCACTCAGAGGAGCAGTGAGGCAAACAGGCAAGAATTCCAAACAGAAAGGGTGTGTGTGTGTGTGTGTGTGTGTGTGTGTGTGTGTGTGTATGTGTGTGTGAGTGTGCGACTGTGAATTTGTCTGTGCTGCCTGCTGGAGTGTGTGTCCAGATAATTCAATCTGCTGCCCATTGACTGGCCTCCCGCTCCGTCTTCACTCCTAATTAAATCTCCATTTGTTGGCTGGATGCTACTGCTTCTAATTGTGTTGCCGTAGCCTCATGTAGACACGCGAGCACACCTAAACACACTCTCACACACACACACACACGCACGGGCACGGGCACCGGGCCCTGCAGTGAGCAGGATCCCAGACACGTCACCGCGGTACATTACACCTCAATTAATCACATCAATTACACATCAATTAACCCGTGGCAATCCGCTAAACACAGCTGGGATGCAGGCGGTAATTCATCCGCAGTGACCTGAGGACTTCGTTCTGCAACATCAAAGCAAACACAGCTTCAAAAAGAATGAAACAACTTTACATAAAAATCCATATTCCCTTTTTTTTCATGTCTCCTTCTGTACTCTGCTGGATGCCTGCACCAGCTTTTAAAAGTATGTCATCAAGTTTACGTCGCCACAGCATGGATACCGAAACGTCTTTCAGTGCAGCACTGTCCCTAATGGTGGAGAAACGTGAATTAGAGGGTATAAATACAGGAGTGGAGTGCTGGGGGGTGTCGGTGGTTGATGGATTGGCGTTCAGGTGCGACATGCAGATGCATGTGCTGTTTCTCTAAATGGATGGGGCCACGGAGGCTCTCCGTCTCCCATTTCCAGTCTTCCAGGCCTGGCCTGCTTGTTTGGCTTCTACTGTAATGGGTCGCTTCACCTTGCCGCCTGGTGCTGGAGGACACTCACTCCTTCCCTCATTCTCCCGCTCTCAGATCCTCATCTCACTCTGCCGCTACATCAATACTCCACATTTCTTTGAGTTTTTTTTTTTTTTTTTATCATTAAGCCCTACATTTCTTTCACCATCTGTTTTTCCCTGCGATTCTCTCACTCCTCTGTCCTCTCGCTCGCTCTCCTAATCCCTCCTTCTTTGTCGGCCTGCTTTCTGACTCACCTAAGTGATAGAGTGTAAATTGGCGTAGTACCTGCTGTCGCCGCCACGGCAGCTTGTGATCATCCTGACCTTCAGCACGTGCTGCTCTCTCTCGCTCTCTCTCTCTCTCTCTCTCTCTTCTCTCTCTCTCTCGGGGGGAGGTTTATCTCTCACATGTTTTTCCTGCATGTTCGCATTCATGTTTGTTGGCGAAAAAAAAAAAAAAGAAACTTCACGTACAACTATCATGCGAGGGAGCCTAAGAGCATGAGTGCATTCATGAGGGAAGCGATTCATCAGATTTAAAGATGCTTTTAAACTCCCCCTCCTCTCCAACGCACACCTTCTCTCCAACCCATTACGAGGCCAAGGTCACTTCCGTGACAGCTGCATAACCCCCATCAGAGAGGGTAGCCATGACCCATCTCACATGTTAAAGTCCAATTGGAGAGGCTAAATGAGGGCTCTAAATTTTCCCCGGACGGCGCGATGCACCGCGGGGCGGACTGTGGAAGTGCTCGGCGGAGCGGGGAAGTTGTGAGTGCGGTGTGGTCAGCGGTGAAAACGAGAGGCGTGGAGAAATAGACGGCGAGGTTACAGCGAGAGAGAGAGAGAGAGGAATGGCTCCGAGTGGATAATAAGACTTCCAAATGTTTCAACAGGCGGGGGCTCCACGATTCACTTTGCTGCATCTCAATGATACAGTTGCGCGGCGTGCCAGCTATTGTGTGGCTACATTGGCTCAAACACAGGTGCCCGAGGATTAAACGGAGGGCAGGAAGAGCTTCCTGCTGCTGAAGTAGAGCCGGGGCAAGGAGCTAAAGCACGAAATAAGCAGGAGAAAGAATACAAGACAAAAGCCGAGTGTGAACACCGTTTGTGTGATTGCATGCCAGCATGGTGCAATAGAGAGCACAATAGGCTTTGGTTTATAAAGCTGCCCCGGTGCCTGTGGTCTTTGTCTCACAGCCATTAAAATTCTGTGTATGCAGCAGGGGACCCGGCTGGAGCCATGCCACCATTCAACCTCAGCTGTCAGGTTAGAATAAGGTGTTTTTATATCTGTAGTGAATGGGCTGTGGTGTTGAAGATTGACTGTTGGGGGCAGCTGCTCTGCACTGCAGCCCCATTAAAAGCCCTCCTGGTCCGTCCACGCCAGATTCGGTCTTCACGAGATCTGCCTGACTTCGGTCGTCTTTTATCTCCGGTCACAGTCCCGCAGGAATCCCAGATCCACTAGACTGCCTCGGAGCTCGCCATCTGGACGGCCACGCACCTGCCAAACCCACCTCTGTCCCTTCATTCGTCACTGGAACAGAGGCAGCGACATTTCTTCCTGGCCGATGCCCCGTCTGCTCTTTCCCCCCCGCTCCACCGCTATCTTCTGACGGGGAAAAAAAAAAATACAAACATGTCAGCTTTACTTCACATGGTGCAGTCAGCCAGCTGTAAAGAGATGGACACACGTCCTGCAGCCACGTACAACACAGTACAGTCGGCTTTTGTTCCATAAAGGAACTTAACCCAGAAATCAACATTGTCAGAAATGATAATAGTACAGAAGATCCATGCAGTACAACACAATCATATTATATATATTATAATATATATATATATTATAATATATATATATATATATATATAATATATATTATATATACACATATATATACACACACACATATATATATATATATATATGTAAAATGTCACACTTCATATGTGAGAGTAGATGAAAGAAACACTGCTACCTTGACACACGCCCATTCAGTGTCAGAAATCCACAGATGTGTGCGCTTTCACCCCGGCCGACGCTCAAACAGAGAAATAGGAAAAAAAAAAAAAAACTCTTGAAATCATAATCATGAAAGCGGCGCCACTCATGCGGTTTCTGCCACAGGCCTAAACATGTATCAGCCGGAGCTTGACCTCAGTGTTTTACTGTGAAGATCAAAAGCACAGTGAAGCAGAGGAGAATCGGGGTCAGACGAGAGGTTCTCTGTTGGAAACTCATTAGATCTTAGAGACCAGTGCGCGGTGGAATTGGTCCTGTCTTCTTTCAGCAGTAAGAACTGTTGGTGGGTCAATGGTCATTTGAGTTCTCACACTTTCAGTTTCTAGATCGGGTCAGCTGTGTGCAACACAGAGAGCCATCTTCTCTTTGGTATTGCAGCACAGCATCGGATTTCACTTTGATGTGATGCTAATCATTGATTTTTCCCTCCACCTCGCCCACTTTGTTCATGAAAGTATACTTTACTCCAAAGGTGAAATTAATCACATGCCACGGATAGCAGCCGTTCATGGATTCATAATTATAGCTTATTCGAAACATCTCCCTTCGTCAGGAATCCACGTGAACACGTGAAAAGCACTGAAACAGGTAAGCGCGGCGGTGATTACAGGCCACTCAAATTGATGTTCTGCAATTTCACATCAGTAAGTTGGTATTAGGTGCATTCCTTGCCTCAGACAATCGATGTGTGAGTTCGGTTTTTGCACAAGCAGGTCTCTAATGGTGACTTGTTGATTGAGCTGCTCTGCTAAGTGCACGCAGCCACCGAGCCCCGCGTACCCGCTCAGAGTGGCTGGTCATTGCCTATGGTGTGTTGTTCATCCATAAGTGAATGTTTTTGGAATTGTGTGTACGTGTGTGTGTGTGTGTGTGTGTGTGTGTGCACATGTCAAGTACAAATGCATTTGCTACTGGATGGAATTACAGCGAAGCCGCCACTCCAGCAGCCAGCGCCTGGGGAAAACACGGATGGCTCCTCCATTTGGGCTCAGGCAAGGATCGGCTTTCTAATGTCTGCTGGCTTCGGCTGTGCTTGTTTTTGAGAAGTTCATGTTGAGGTAGTACACCTGCCAGGTAGTGGAGTTTTGTTGTCATGAACAAAAAAAACCCCAAAAAAACCAACATGTTTTTGGAAAGTGAACATGATGTGAGTTTGTTGCTTCCATTTATGCACCGAAGTGACAGAGAGATGAGAAAGAAGCAGTTAGATATTATTGTAAGTAATGTTCTCTCTGAAATGGCTGAGCGATTAGCCTCAAGGACTAGGTTCACAACAAGGCCAGGGCCTTCATTTGTGACGATTGTATGCTTTCCCAGCATGAATTTCATGCGCTTTGTCTTGGTAGTTATGCACGGTAGGTGTGTGGGAATGTGTGTATGTGTGTGTCAGGCTGACTTGAAATTGAGCATTGCTGTGAATGTGAGCGTTTATTATCTGAGTCTGTGTGGAAACTGGATAGACGGGCGGATTGTGTAGGATGTATGCCCGATCCAGATAAAGCGAGTATCGAAAAGTGGATAAGCTGGTGGGCGTGTACTCTGCCTGCATGACCGCCAAGTGAAACACAGAAGTGCACTATCATTCTTATTTACGATTTCAAGGGTTCGGGTTCAATTTGTATCTTCCCCTCTGCTCGGTGGGGTCGCCCTCACGTTCGCCCAGTTCCGCCACACCATCCTCTGCATTTTACCGCCATAAATCTGGAGCGTGAACTTGTGTACCGGTACGCGGAGCGAGGGAGGCGCCAGTAATCAGCCATGAGAGTGACTCAGCCAGTGTGGTCGAGGAGGAACCAGTTGTGCTCCGGGCTTTGGCAGCTTACTGCAGCTATTAATACAGACTTTAATTAGCCCGCCACAAACACTGGCACAATCGGCTCAGTGTCGCCCGTAGCTGGTGAGGCAGACAGATCAATAAGTCTGATCATGCCTTTTTCATCAGCTCAAATGAAAGCACTTTGTCTCCGAGCTGAGCCCTGGACCTTCACCTTAAAGGCTTTTTGCGGCTGCACTGGCTGTGTGCAGTGTTGCGGATGAGGCTTGTATAATCTGGCTGCATTAGGGAACTATAAAGATAAATGAAGGGAGGCACAGAGCATAACTCATCCTGTCAAAGAAGGAAGGTTTAAGACCGGGAAACTTTGTGTTTTCCAAAGCAGGCTCTGCTACCTCTACCCCCCATGGCTTCCTAGTTTATCACTCCCTCTTCCTTTCCTTTAACTCGGTTCTCCGCAGATTTTTTTTTTTCCTCTCCATGTGCTTTCCGTGCATTCCCGTTTCAATCTTCTCTCCGCCACCCCCACCCTCTCCCATTTACTGATCTGGAGGTATGTTCATTTACACTTCTCCTGCTGCACAAATTGCTCTTCTAGCTCTTTGCCAGCACATTTCAATTTGAAATAAAGAGTAAGCTGCTTTTTTGCCTTAACAAGTTTTTTCCATGTGCTTTTTGGCAAGCTTTTCTGTTGACCTTCAAGTTCCCAATCAGCACAGAAGAAAAATGGAAATAGCTTGTTCTGAGTCCCTATTTTTTCTCTATGAATTGCTAAAATTGTGTTGTGACTGCTCGCGCAGAGGTTACTGAAAGGCTGCATCGCTGCCATTTTTACCAACAACTTTCTTCCTTTCTGTTTATTCATCTAGTTTATTGGTCTTCTAATACCACTCTCCGCTTTGTCCTCCTCTTTCTTCTTCCAGTAGACGACGTCCCGCCGTATTTCAAGATGGAGCCCCCTCCGGCCCAGGTCCACCTGGAGGGCAACCGCCTGGTTCTCACCTGCATGGCCGAGGGCAGCTGGCCCCTGGAGTTCAAATGGATCTACAACGGCACCGAGCTCACCCGTTTCTCCCTGGAATACAGGTTAGCGGCTTCACTTCCGCGGAGATTTGATTCTATCACCAGTCCTTTATGTTTTTTTTTTTTTCCAGTTCATTAATTATAATTGTCTTACTGCATGAGGACATTTTAGCAGCGTTTAATTGTAACTAATAGCACAATTGCTCATTTTTATTCACGTTCAAGACTAATTTCCATGTATTATTCAGGACTGATTTGGCTGTGTACAGTATCTCCCTTGAAACGTGGCATCCTTGTGTTCGGGGGATTGTCAAATTTATTCCGATTGTATCTCACACTGTATGCAACACGGCGAGATGATGCGAGCAGATAACTTTTCTCTCTCGCTGTTTGTCGGAAAACCATCATTTGCCGCTCTAAAAATCACCCGGTGCATATTTTTCATCAACTTGAACGTTGTGGGTGGGCTACTTCGTCGGTGTGCGGCGGGGCTGCCGTCTCAGTCATCGCGGAGTTATTCTTAAAAAATTCATGCTACAGATTTCTGCCTCTAAACATTTTTTGCTGACGACTTCTACTGACAGCACGGAGAGTGGCAAAAGAAGCCCTCAGCCGGTGCTAACGAGGGCCTCTGTGCGCGTATGTGTGTATGCATCAGTGTGCCAATTTGTACATGTACAGTATGCTTGTGTCCCAGTGTGCTTGAATGTGTGTTGACAGGTCACAGTTTCAGTTCTGTAGTGAGAGTCGCTCTCTATCCAATCCAATCCTTGTCCTGTTTTCTTCGACTCGACTCGCAGTCTGACCAGATCCCTCGACATGAGCAGACACTCTCAGGTGGTGTTGGCTGATTGCTATCACTAAACCCCTTCTGCTCACACACACACTCTCGAAAAACACACACACACACACACTCACCGATCCTGCCCTGTCTGTTTTTCTCCCTGTCACTCTCTTTCTCCCCCCTTCGTCTTCTCCTCTCGCTGTCTTTCCTCGGCGTTTGGCTGTGCTCTCACGTGGCTTAGTCTCTGGGTCTGCCTCGCAGGCCAGCCCTCTGCTTGTTATTCTTCACCAGCCCTGATCAAAGAGGAGAACTGGAATCCATTTAATCAGACCCCCCCCCCCTACCACCACCACCACCTCTCCTCCGTCCCTCCACCCCTCTACCCCCGAATTGCAGTGCAGGGGGGAACATGGCCAGGGCAGACGCCACACTCCTAAGTGGCTGTAGCAAAACCAATTAAAAGAGACTACACTTGCCTGTTATCAAGCTCGTGCTTCAAATACACCTTTTAACATGAATGTAGATCAGGATAGTTCCAGAACACACTGAAACACAAGACTTCAGTCAGAAACTCTGTGCTCCTTATTAAAACTGTAATTTTTTCCTTTAGTTTACGATCTGGTGCTCAGTACCAAACCAAACCACACTCGTGTGACTATTTTAGAACATGTATGGCTCGTAACGAAGCGGAATGCCTTTCAAGCTGTGTCTCCGGCACCCAGCGAAACATCTCAATTAATTTAGCATCTTGAGTGTGGGTGATAAAAGCGCCAGGATGACAAATGTTGCTGTCTGTCATGCTGATGATGACTAATTGCACTTGTGTTGCTTGTGCCCATTAGGTACCTGATCCCCACGCTGGACCGAGCGCACGCGGGCCACTACCGCTGCATTGTGAGGAATAGAGTGGGAGCCATAATGCAGTGCAGCACTGAAGTGCAGGTTGCTTGTAAGTGCAGTTTTTTTTTATGTATGCATCTAGTGTATTAAGGGGAGGATACTGTTTTCCCTATTAGGGGCCCGTCTTGCTGAGTACGTGGATGAGGCACTTTGATTAAAAGAGCTTAGCTACACGACATCCATGACACTTTTTCTTTTATTTATTTTAAAAAAAAAGAATTCTGCAAGTATTAATATATGTTTTGGGGGGATTCCTCTCTCTCCGTTAGATATGGGAGGTTTTGTGGAGGGTGAGAGATCTCAGACTGTGTCCCAGGGCGAGGGTGCTCTCATCCATGCACCGCGGATACACAGCTTCCCCGGCCCCAGATCACGTGGTTCAGAGATGGGCGGAAGATTCCCTCCAGCAGTCGTATGTAAGTCCACATCCATTCCTTTCTTTCTTGATTTTTTCTCTTATTTTTTTTATAATTTTCAATTTCTTTGGGCAAACATGTGTGCATGTGTTCCTGCTGCTCGCCTGAGCCACCGCTTTCTTATGTGAGTTGCTGGTGAATGCCGAGCTGCCGAAGCAGATTATCTTTCACTTCAGAGAACTCTTAAGAAGTTCAATACTGCTCACAGATTTTCTCCAATCCCACCCTCCCCACACCACGAGTGAAGTTGAGCAGAATAGTTGGTGAACAGAATAGTTGAATGCCGGCGCAGGCCTTGTGTTCATCATTGAATCACCTCTCAGTGATAAAGCGGGTTATTATATCGCCCCTATTGACTTTGCAGGCGGAATGATTGAAGGGTAGAGATAGAGCAGGCAGCAGGGGAACCAATTAGACAAAATTGGACAAAAGACCTCAATTCATGATATGTTTGACTGACAGCGCCTCCCCTGGGTAGATTTG